>NW_027219751.1:0-127752 GCF_027580195.1 Bos mutus
TGGCAGTCTGCTCAGCTCCTTGATTTTTGCCAGCTGAGCTGCGAGATTCGTGCCTGCTCAGCTCCTTGATTTTTGCCTGCTGAGCTGTGTGATTCCTGCCTGCTCAGCTCCATGAGTATTGCCTGCTGAGCTGCATGATTGGTGTCTGCTGAGCTGCACCATTTGTGTCTGCTGAGCTGCACCATTGGTGTCTGCTGAGCTGCCCAAATTTGTGTCTGCTCAGTCACGGTGTAGAGCCTGCTGCGTCACGTGTTTAGAGTCTGCTTAACCACTTCATTACAGTTTGCTCAGCTCCTTGACGATTTCCTGCTCCTCTCCGTGATTAGTGCCCTCTTAGCCAAGTGATTAGTGCCTGCTCAGCTCTTTGATTATTGCCTCCTGAAGCACGTGATCAGTGCATGATAGCCACGTGATCAGCGCCTCTCAGTCACGTGATCAGCGCCTCAGTCACGTGATCAGTGCCTCTCAGTCACGTGATCAGTGCATGCTCAGTCACGTGATCAGTGCCTCTCAGTCACGTGATCAGTGCCTCTCAGTATCGTGATCAGTGCATGCTCAGTCACGTGATCAGTGCATGCTCAGCCACGTGATCAGGGCCTGCTCAGTCACGTGATCAGGGTCTGCTGAATCAAGGGATTAGCGCTTGCTCAGCTGCATGCTTAATCCCTGCTCAGCTGCGTGACTCGTGCCTGATCAGCTGTGTGATTAGTCCCTGCTCAGCTGCGTGATTAGTGCCTGCTCAGGACCGGTTAGGAGCCGGCTGAGTGACGTGATTAGAGTCTGCTTAGCCACTTCATTGACAGTCTGCTCAGCTCCATGATTGTGCCTGCTAAGCTGCGTGATTCCTGCCTGCTCAGCTTCTTGATTATTGCCTGCTGAGCTGCGTGATTCCTGCCTGCTCAGCTCCATATTTATTGCCTGCTGAGCTGCGTGATTCCTGCCTGCTCAGCTTCATGATTATTGCCTGCTGAGCTGCGTGATTCCTGCTCTGCTCAGCTCCATGATTATTGCCTGCTGAGCTGCCGTGATTCCTGCCTGCTCAGCTTCTTGATTATTGCCTGAGCTGCGTGATTCCTGCCTGCTCAGCTCCATGATTTTTGCCTGCTGAGCTGCGTGATTCCTGCCTGCTCAGCTCCAGATTATTGCTGCTGAGCTGCGTGATGAGAGTCTGCTTATCCAGTTCATTACTGCCTCAGCTCCTGATTATTGCCTGCTGCAGTCTGCCGTGATTCCTGCCTGCTCAGCTCCGTGATTATTGCCTGCTGAGCTGCGTGATTCCTGCCTGCTCAGCTCCATGATTATTGCCTGCTGAGCTGCGTGATTCCTGCCTGCTCAGCTCCATGATTGTGCCTGCTGCTTGCTGCGTGATTCCTGCCTGCTCAGCTCCTTGATTATTGCCTGCTGAGCTGCGTGATTCCTGCCTGCTCAGCTTCTTGATTATTGCCTGCTGAGCTGCGTGATTCCTGCTTGCTCAGCTCCATGATTATTGCCTGCTGAGCTGCGTGATTTAGTGCCTGCTCAGCTCCATGATTGATTGCCTGCTGAGCTGCTGATTGAGTCTGCCTGCTCAGCCTTGTCTGATTTTTGCCTGCTGAGATGACGTGTCTCCTGCTGAGCAGCTCCATGATTATTGCCTGCCTGATGCTGCGTGATTCCTGCCTGCTCAGCTCCATGATTATTGCCTGCTGAGCTGCGTGATTCCTGCCTGCTCAGCTCCTTGATTATTGCCTGCTGAGCTGCGTGATTCCTGCCTGCTCAGCTTCTCCATTGATTATTGCCTGCTGAGGCGTGAGATTCCTGCCTGTGATTCCTGCCTGCTCAGCTCCGTGTCACGTGATTTTGCCTGCTGAGCTGCGTGATTCCTGCCTGCTCAGCTCCAGTTGTGATTATTTGCCTGCTGAGCTGCGTGATTCCTGCCTGCTCAGCTCCTGATTTGTGCCTGCTGAGCTGCGTGATTAGTGCCTGCTCAGCTCCATGATTATTGCCTGCTGAGCTGCGTGATTTGTTCCTGCTCAGTGATTCTGCCTGCTCAGCTCCTTAGTTCCTGATTATTGCCAGCTCCTGTGCTGAGCTGCTGATTCGTGCCTCCTGCTTGCTCAGCTCCTTGATTATTGCCTGCTGAGCTGCGTGATTCCTGTCTTGCTCAGCTCCGTGATTTTTGCTTGCTCAGCTCCATGATTAGTGCCTGCTGAGCTGCGTGATTCCTGCCTGCTCAGCTCACGTGATTAGTGCCTGCTGAGCTGCGTGATGATTCCTGCCTGCTCAGCTCCTTTGATTAGTGCCTGCTGAGCTACATGATTCCTGCTTGCTCAGCTCCATGATTGTGCCTGCTGAGCTGCGTGATTCCTGCCTGCTCAGCTCCGTGATTATTGCTGCTGAGCTGCGTGATTCCTGCCTGCTCAGCTTCTTGATTATTGCCTGCTGAGCTGCTGCGATTCCTGCCTGCTCAGTCTTGATTATTGCCTGCTGAGCTGTGATTGATTCCTGCCTGATTCCTCAGCTCCTTGATTATTGCCTGCTGAGCTGCGTGATTCGTGCCTGCTCAGCTCCTTGATTACTGTCTCTGAGCTGCGTGATTCCTGCCTGCTCAGCTCCAGGAGTATTGTCTGCTGGGCTGCAAGATTCGTGTCTGCTCAGTCACGGGTGTCAAGCCTGCTGAGTCACGTGTTTAGAGTCTGCTTAGCCACTTAATGGCAGTCTGCTCAGCTCCTTGATTTTTGCCAGCTGAGCTGCGAGATTCGTGCCTGCTCAGCTCCTTGATCTTTGCCTGCTGAGCTGTGTGATTCCTGCCTGCTCAGCTCCATGAGTATTGCCTGCTGAGCTGCATGATTGGTGTCTGCTGAGCTGCACCATTTGTGTCTGCTGAGCTGCACCATTGGTGTCTGCTGAGCTGCCCAAATTGTGTCTGCTCAGTCACGGGTGTAGAGCCTGCTGCGTCACGTGTTTAGAGTCTGCTTAACCACTTCATTACAGTTTGCTCAGCTCCTTGACGATTTCCTGCTCCTCTCCGTGAATAGTGCCCTCTTAGCCAAGTGATTAGTGCCTGCTCAGCTCTTTGATTATTGCCTCCTGAAGCACGTGATCAGTGCATGATAGCCACGTGATCAGCGCCTCAGTCACGTGATCAGCGCCCTCAGTCACGTGATCATCGTGCTCTCAGTCGCTCAGTCACGTGATCAGTGCCTCTCAGTCACGTGATCAGTGCTGCTCAGTGTCTGTCACGTGATCAGTGCCTGCTCAGTCACGTGATCAGTGCCTGCTCAGTCACGTGATCAGTGCATGCTCAGTCACGTGATCAGTGCATGCTCAGTCACGTGATCAGTGCCTGCTCAGCCACGTGATCAGGGCCTGCTCAGTCACGTGATCAGGGTCTGCTGAATCAAGGGATTAGCGCTTGCTCAGCTGCATGCTTAATCCCCTGCTCAGCTGCGTGACTCGTGCCTGATCAGCTGTGTGATTAGTCCCTGCTCAGCTGCGTGATTAGTGCCTGCTCAGGACCGGGTTAGGAGCCGCTGAGTGACGTGATTAGAGTCTGCTTAGCCACTTCGCGACAGTCTGCCTGCTCAGCTCCATGATTATTGCCTGCTAAGCTGCGTGATTCCTGCCTGCTCAGCTTCTTGATTATTGCCTGCTGAGCTGCGTGATTCCTGCTTGCTCAGCTCCATGATTTATTGCCTGCTGAGCTGCCTGCTCAGCTTCTTGATTATTGCATGCTGAGCTGCGTGCCTGTTTGCTCAGCTCCATGATTATTGCCTGCTGAGCTGCGTGATTCCTGCTTGCTCAGCTCCATGATTTTGATTGCTGAGCTGCTGAGTCTGCGTGATTCCTGCCTGCTCAGCTCCGTGATTATTGCCTGCTGAGCTGCGTGATTCCTGCCTGCTCAGCTCCATGATTATTGCCTGCTGAGCTGCGTGATTCCTGCCTGCTCAGGTCCGTTGATTATTGCCTGCTGAGCTGCGTGATTCCTGCCTGCTCAGCTCCATGATTATTGCCTGCTGAGCTGCGTGATTCCTGCCTGCTCAGCTCCATGATTATTGCCTGCTGAGCTGAGCTGCGTGATTCCTGCCTGCTCAGCTCCTTGATTATTGCCTGCTGAGCTGCGTGATTCCTGTGCCTGCTCAGCTCCAGGATTGTCTGCCTGCTGCGTGATTCCTGCCTGCTCAGCTTTTTGATTATTGCCTGCTGAGCTGCGTGATTCCTGCCTGCTCAGCTCCTTGATTATTGTCTGCTTGATTCAGCTGCTCAGCTGCCAGCTGAGTCACGCTGTTTGCTGCAGATGGCAGTCTGCTCAGCTCCTTGATTTTTGCCTGCTGAGCTGCGTGATTGTGCCTGCTCAGCTCTTTGATTTTGCCTGCTGAGCTGTGTGATTCCTGCCTGCTCAGCTCCATGAGTATTGCCTGCTGAGCTGCATGATTTGGTGTCTGCTGAGCTCACCATTTTGTGTCTGCTGAGCTGCACCATTGGTGTCTGCTGAGCTGCCCAAATTGCTCAGCTCAGTCACTTCATTAGAGCCTGTTTGCTCAGCACGTGTTTAGAGTCTGCTTAACCACTTGATTACAGTTTGTTTGCTCAGCTCTTGACGATTTGCCTGCTCCTCTCCGTGATTAGTGCCTCCTGTGCCCTGATTAGTGCGTGATCAGTGCCTTTGATTATTGCTCCTCTCTCAGTGATGATAGCCCGTGATCAGTGCCTGCTCAGTCACGTGATCAGTGCCCTCAGTCACGTGATCAGTGCCTGCCTCGTGATCAGTGCATGCTCAGTCACGTGATCAGTGCATGCTCAGTCACGTGATCAGTGCATGCTCAGCCACGTGATCAGGGCCTGCTCAGTCACGTGATCAGGGTCTGCTGAATCAAGGGATTAGCGCTTGCTCAGCTGCATGCTTAATCCCTGCTCAGCTGCGTGACTCGTGCCTGATCAGCTGTGTGATTAGTCCCTGCTCAGCTGCGTGATTAGTGCCTGCTCAAGACCGGGTTAGGAGCCGGCTGAGTGACGTGATTAGAGTCTGCTTAGCCACTTCATTACAGTCTGCTCAGCTCCATGATTATTGCCTGCTAAGCTGCGTGATTCCTGCCTGCTCAGCTTCTTGATTATTGCCTGCTGAGCTGCGTGATTCCTGCTTGCTCAGCTCCATATTTATTGCCTGCTGAGCTGCGTGATTCCTGCCTGCTCAGCTTCTTGATTATTGCATGCTGAGCTGCGTGATTCCTGTTTGCTCAGCTCCATGATTATTGCCTGCTGAGCTGCGTGATTCCTGCTTGCTCAGCTCCATGATTTTTGCTTGCTGAGCTGCATAATAAGTGCCTGCTCAGTCCCCAGAGAGGAGCCGCTGAATCACGTGATTAGAGTCTGCTTATCCAGTTCATTACAGCCTTCAGCTCCATTATTATTGCCTGCTAAGTTGCGTGATTCCTGCCTGCTCAGGTCCGTGAGTATTGCCTGCTGAGTTGCGTGATTCCTGCCAGCTCAGCTCCATGATTATTGCCTGCTGAGCTGCGCGATTCCTGACTGCTAGCTTCTTGATTATTGGCTGCTGAGCTGCCTGATTCCTGCCTGCTCTGCTTCTTGATTATTGCCTGCTGAGCTGCGTGATTCCTGCTTGCTCAGCTCCAGGATTATTGCCTGCTGAGCTGCGTGAGTCGTGCCTGCTCAGCTCCTTGATTACTGTCTGCTGAGCTGCGTGATTCCTGCCTGCTCAGCTCCAGGGATTATTGTCTGCTGGGCTGCAAGATTCGTGTCTGCTCAGTCACGGGTGTCAAGCCTGCTGAGTCACGTGTTTAGAGTCTGCTTAGCCACTTAATGGCAGTCTGCTCAGCTCCTTGATTTTTGCCAGCTGAGCTGCGAGATTCGTGCCTGCTCAGCTCCTTGATCTTTGCCTGCTGAGCTGTGTGATTCCTGCCTGCTCAGCTCCATGAGTATTGCCTGCTGAGCTGCATGATTGGTGTCTGCTGAGCTGCACCATTTGTGTCTGCTGAGCTGCACCATTGGTGTCTGCTGAGCTGCCCAAATTGTGTCTGCTCAGTCACGGGTGTAGAGCCTGCTGCGTCACGTGTTTAGAGTCTGCTTAACCACTTCATTACAGTTTGCTCAGCTCCTTGACGATTTCCTGCTCCTCTCCGTGAATAGTGCCCTCTTAGCCAAGTGATTAGTGCCTGCTCAGCTCTTTGATTATTGCCTCCTGAAGCACGTGATCAGTGCATGATAGCCACGTGATCAGCGCCACGTGATCAGCGCTCAGTCACGTGATCAGCGCCCTCACGTCACGTGCCTCTCAGTCACGTGATCAGTGCCTCTCAGTCACGTGATCAGTGCATGCTCAGTCACGTGATCAGTGCCTCTCAGTCACGTGATCAGTGCCTCTCAGTCACGTGATCAGTGCATGCTCAGTCACGTGATCAGTGCATGCTCAGTCACGTGATCAGTGCATGCTCAGCCACGTGATCAGGGCCTGCTCAGTCACGTGATCAGGGTCTGCTGAATCAAGGGATTAGCGCTTGCTCAGCTGCATGCTTAATCCCTGCTCAGCTGCGTGACTCGTGCCTGATCAGCTGTGTGATTAGTCCCTGCTCAGCTGCGTGATTAGTGCCTGCTCAGGACCGGGTTAGGAGCCGGCTGAGTGACGTGATTAGAGTCTGCTTAGCCACTTCATGACAGTCTGCTCAGCTCCATGATTATTGCCTGCTGCTGCTGCGTGATTCCTGCCTGCTCAGCTTCTTGATTATTGCCTGCTGAGCTGCGTGATTCCTGCTTGCTCAGCTCCATATTTATTGCCTGCTGAGCTGCGTGATTCCTGCCTGCTCAGCTTCTTGATTATTGCATGCTGAGCTGCGTGATTCCTGTTTGCTCAGCTCCATGATTATTGCCTGCTGAGCTGCGTGATTCCTGCTTGCTCAGCTCCATGATTTTTTTTTGCTTGCTGAGCTGCATAATAAGTGCCTGCTCAGTCCCCAGAGAGGAGCCGGCTGAATCACGTGATTAGAGTCTGCTTATCCAGTTCATTACAGCCTTCAGCTCCAATTATTATTGCCTGCTGAGTTGCGTGATTCCTGCCAGCTCAGCTCCATGATTATTGCCTGCTGAGCTGCGCGATTCCTGACTGCTAGCTTCTTGATTATTGGCTGCTGAGCTGCCTGATTCCTGCCTGCTCTGCTTCTTGATTATTGCCTGCTGAGCTGCGTGATTCCTGCTTGCTCAGCTCCAGGATTATTGCCTGCTGAGCTGCGTGAGTCGTGCCTGCTCAGCTCCTTGATTACTGTCTGCTGAGCTGCGTGATTCCTGCCTGCTCAGCTCCAGGAGTATTGTCTGCTGGGCTGCAAGATTCGTGTCTGCTCAGTCACGGGTGTCAAGCCTGCTGAGTCACGTGTTTAGAGTCTGCTTAGCCACTTAATGGCAGTCTGCTCAGCTCCTTGATTTTTGCCAGCTGAGCTGCGAGATTCGTGCCTGCTCAGCTCCTTGATCTTTGCCTGCTGAGCTGTGTGATTCCTGCCTGCTCAGCTCCATGAGTATTGCCTGCTGAGCTGCATGATTGGTGTCTGCTGAGCTGCACCATTTGTGTCTGCTGAGCTGCACCATTGGTGTCTGCTGAGCTGCCCAAATTGTGTCTGCTCAGTCACGGGTGTAGAGCCTGCTGCGCCACGTGTTTAGAGTCTGCTTAACCACTTCATTACAGTTTGCTCAGCTCCTTGACGATTTCCTGCTCCTCTCCGTGAATAGTGCCCTCTTAGCCAAGTGATTAGTGCCTGCTCTGCTCAGCTCTTTGATTATTGCCTCCTGAAGCACGTGATCAGTGCATGATAGCCACGTGATCAGCGCCTCTCAGTCACGTGATCAGCGCCTCAGTCACGTGATCAGCGCCTCTCAGTCACGTGATCAGTGCTCAGTCACTCAGTCACGTGATCAGTGCCTCTCAGTCACGTGATCAGTGCATGCTCAGTCACGTGATCAGTGCCTCTCAGTCACGTGATCAGTGCCTCTCAGTCACGTGATCAGTGCATGCTCAGTCACGTGATCAGTGCATGCTCAGCCACGTGATCAGGGCCTGCTCAGTCACGTGATCAGGGTCTGCTGAATCAAGGGATTAGCGCTTGCTCAGCTGCA
The DNA here is from genome assembly GCF_027580195.1 of Bos mutus. Taxonomy (NCBI): domain Eukaryota; kingdom Metazoa; phylum Chordata; class Mammalia; order Artiodactyla; family Bovidae; genus Bos; species Bos mutus. Next base: position 8,098 of record NW_027219751.1, read on the forward strand.
TGCTTAAAACCCTGCTCAGCTGCGTGACTCGTGCCTGATCAGCTGTGTGATTAGTCCCTGCTCAGCTGCGTGATTAGTGCCTGCTCAAGACCGGGTTAGGAGCCGGCTGAGTGACGTGATTAGAGTCTGCTTAGCCACTTCGGCGACAGTCTGCTCAGCTCCATGATTATTGCCTGCTAAGCTGCGTGATTCCTGCCTGCTCAGCTTCTTGATTATTGCCTGCTGAGCTGCGTGATTCCTGCTTGCTCAGCTCCATATTTATTGCCTGCTGAGCTGCGTGATTCCTGCCTGCTCAGCTTCTTGATTATTGCATGCTGAGCTGCGTGATTCCTGTTTGCTCAGCTCCATGATTATTGCCTGCTGAGCTGCGTGATTCCTGCTTGCTCAGCTCCATGATTTTTGCTTGCTGAGCTGCATAATAAGTGCCTGCTCAGTCCCCAGAGAGGAGCCGCTGAATCACGTGATTAGAGTCTGCTTATCCAGTTCATTACAGCCTTCAGCTCCAATTATTGCCTGCTGCGTGATTGCGTGATTCCTGCCTGCTCAGGTCCGTGAGTATTGCCTGCTGAGTTTGCGTGATTTGCCTGCCAGCTGCCAGCTCAGCTCCATGATTATTGCCTGCTGAGCTGCGCGATTCCTGACTGCTAGCTTCTTGATTATTGGCTGCTGAGCTGCCTGATTCCTGCCTGCTCTGCTTCTTGATTATTGCTGCTGCTGAGCTGCGTGATTCCTGCTGCTGCTCAGCTCCAGCTCCATTGATTATTGCCTGCTGAGCTGCGTGAGTCGTGCCTGCTCAGCTCCTTGATTACTGTCTGCTGAGCTGCGTGATTCCTGCCTGCTCAGCTCCAGGAGTATTGTCTGCTGGGCTGCAAGATTCGTGTCTGCTCAGTCACGGGTGTCAAGCCTGCTGAGTCACGTGTTTAGAGTCTGCTTAGCCACTTAATGGCAGTCTGCTCAGCTCCTTGATTTTTGCCAGCTGAGCTGCGAGATTCGTGCCTGCTCAGCTCCTTGATCTTTGCCTGCTGAGCTGTGTGATTCCTGCCTGCTCAGCTCCATGAGTATTGCCTGCTGAGCTGCATGATTGGTGTCTGCTGAGCTGCACCATTTGTGTCTGCTGAGCTGCACCATTGGTGTCTGCTGAGCTGCCCAAATTGTGTCTGCTCAGTCACGGGTGTAGAGCCTGCTGCGTCACGTGTTTAGAGTCTGCTTAACCACTTCATTACAGTTTGCTCAGCTCCTTGACGATTTCCTGCTCCTCTCCGTGAATAGTGCCCTCTTAGCCAAGTGATTAGTGCCTGCTCAGCTCTTTGATTATTGCCTCCTGAAGCACGTGATCAGTGCATGATAGCCACGTGATCAGCGCCTCTCAGTCACGTGATCAGCGCCTCTCAGTCACGTGATCAGCGCCTCTCAGTCACGTGATCAGTGCATGCTCAGTCACGTGATCAGTGCCTCTCAGTCACGTGATCAGTGCATGCTCAGTCACGTGATCAGTGCCTGCTCAGTCACGTGATCAGTGCATGCTCAGTCACGTGATCAGTGCATGCTCAGTCACGTGATCAGTGCATGCTCAGCCACGTGATCAGGGCCTGCTCAGTCACGTGATCAGGGTCTGCTGAATCAAGGGATTAGCGCTTGCTCAGCTGCATGCTTAATCCCTGCTCAGCTGCGTGACTCGTGCCTGATCAGCTGTGTGATTAGTCCCTGCTCAGCTGCGTGATTAGTGCCTGCTCAGACCGTGATTAGAGCCGCTGAGCTGAGATTCCGTGATTAGAGTCTGCTGCTTAGCCACTTGATTCGACAGTCTGCTCAGCTCCATGATTATTGTGCCTGCTGAGCTGAGCTGCGTGATTCCTGCCTGCTCAGCTCCATGATTATTGCCTGCTGAGCTGCGTGATTCCTGCCTGCTCAGCTCCTTGATTATTGCCTGCTGAGCTGCGTGATTCCTGCCTGCTCAGCTTGATTATTGCCTGCTGCTGAGCTGCGTGATTCCCTGCTGAGCCGTGCTGCTCAGCTCCATGATTATTGCCTGCTGAGCTGCGTGATTCCTGCCTTGCTCAGCTCCATGATTATTGCCTGCTGAGCTGCGTGATTCCTGCCTGCTCAGCTTGATGATTGCTGCTGCCTGCTGAGCTGCGTGATTCCTGCCTGCTCAGCTCTGAGCTGATGATTGCCTTGAGCTTGCTGATTGCCTGCTGAGCTCCGTGATTCCTGCTTGCTCAGCTCCATGATTGATTGCCTGCTGAGCTGATTCCTGCCTGCTCAGCTCCATGATTTTGCCTGCTGAGCTGCGTGATTCCTCTGCTCAGCTCCAGCTGAGCTGCATTGTGCCTGCTCAGTTCCAGGAGCCGCTGAATCACGTGATTAGAGTCTGCTTATCCAGTTGATTCCTGCCTTCAGCTCCATTGATTGATTATTGCCTGCTGAGTTGCGTGATTCCTGCCTGCTCAGGTCCGTGATTATTGCCTGCTGAGTTGCGTGATTCCTGCCAGCTCAGCTCCATGATTATTGCCTGCTGAGCTGCTGATTCCTGACTGCTAGCTTTGATTGCTCATTGCTGCTGCTGAGCTGCCTGATTCCTGCCTGCTCTGCTTCTTGATTATTGCCTGCTGAGCTGCGTGATTCCTGCTTGCTCAGCTCCAGGATTATTGCCTGCTGAGCTGCGTGAGTCGTGCCTGCTCAGCTCCTTGATTACTGTCTGCTGAGCTGCGTGATTCCTGCCTGCTCAGCTCCAGGAGTATTGTCTGCTGGGCTGCAAGATTCTGTGTCTGCTCAGTCACGGGTGTCAAGCCTGCTGAGTCACGTGTTTAGAGTCTGCTTAGCCACTTAATGGCAGTCTGCTCAGCTCCTTGATTTTTGCCAGCTGAGCTGCGAGATTCGTGCCTGCTCAGCTCCTTGATTTTTGCCTGCTGAGCTGTGTGATTCCTGCCTGCTCAGCTCCATGAGTATTGCCTGCTGAGCTGCATGATTGGTGTCTGCTGAGCTGCACCATTTGTGTCTGCTGAGCTGCACCATTGGTGTCTGCTGAGCTGCCCAAATTGTGTGCTCAGTGCTCAGTCACGGGTGTAGAGCCTGCTGCGTCACGTGTTTAGAGTCTGCTTAACCACTTCATTACAGTTTGCTCAGCTCCTTGACGATTTCCTGCTCCTCTCCGTGAATAGTGCCCTCTTAGCCAAGTGATTAGTGCCTGCTCAGCTCTTTGATTATTGCCTCCTGAGCACGTGATCAGTGCATGTGCCACGTGATCAGCAGTCACGTGATCAGCGCCAGTCTCAGTCACGTGATCAGCGCCTGCTCAGTCACGTGATCAGTGCCTCTCAGTCACGTGATCAGTGCCTCTCAGTCACACGTGATCAGTGCATGCTCAGTCACGTGATCAGTGCTGCTCAGTCACGTGATCAGTGCTGCTCTCAGTCACGTGATCAGTGCATGCTCAGTCACGTGATCAGTGCATGCTCAGCCACGTGATCAGGGCCTGCTCAGTCACGTGATCAGGGTCTGCTGAATCAAGGGATTAGCGCTTGCTCAGCTGCATGCTTAATCCCTGCTCAGCTGCGTGACTCGTGCCTGATCAGCTGTGTGATTAGTCCCTGCTCAGCTGCGTGATTAGTGCCTGCTCAGGACCGGGTTAGGAGCCGGCTGAGTGACGTGATTAGAGTCTGCTTAGCCACTTCATGACAGTCTGCTCAGCTCCATGATTATTGCCTGCTAAGCTGCGTGATTCCTGCCTGCTCAGCTTCTTGATTATTGCCTGCTGAGCTGCGTGATTCCTGCTTGCTCAGCTCCATATTTATTGCCTGCTGAGCTGCGTGATTCCTGCCTGCTCAGCTTCTTGATTATTGCATGCTGAGCTGCGTGATTCCTGTTTGCTCAGCTCCATGATTATTGCCTGCTGAGCTGCGTGATTCCTGCTTGCTCAGCTCCCAGCTGATGATTTTGCTTGCTGAGCTGCATGATTATTGCCTGCTAAGTGCCTGCTCAGTCCCCAGAGAGGAGCCGGCTGAATCACGTGATTAGGTCTGCTTATCCAGTTCATTACAGCCTTCAGCTCCATTATTATTGCCTGCTAAGTTGCGTGATTCCTGCCTGCTCAGGTCCGTGAGTATTGCCTGCTGAGTTGCGTGATTCCTGCCAGCTCAGCTCCATGATTATTGCCTGCTGAGCTGCGCGATTCCTGACTGCTAGCTTCTTGATTATTGGCTGCTGAGCTGCCTGATTCCTGCCTGCTCTGCTTCTTGATTATTGCCTGCTGAGCTGCGTGATTCCTGCTTGCTCAGCTCCAGGATTATTGCCTGCTGAGCTGCGTGAGTCGTGCCTGCTCAGCTCCTTGATTACTGTCTGCTGAGCTGCGTGATTCCTGCCTGCTCAGCTCCAGGAGTATTGTCTGCTGGGCTGCAAGATTCGTGTCTGCTCAGTCACGGGTGTCAAGCCTGCTGAGTCACGTGTTTAGAGTCTGCTTAGCCACTTAATGGCAGTCTGCTCAGCTCCTTGATTTTTGCCAGCTGAGCTGCGAGATTCGTGCCTGCTCAGCTCCTTGATTTTTGCCTGCTGAGCTGTGTGATTCCTGCCTGCTCAGCTCCATGAGTATTGCCTGCTGAGCTGCATGATTGGTGTCTGCTGAGCTGCACCATTTGTGTCTGCTGAGCTGCACCATTGGTGTCTGCTGAGCTGCCCAAATTGTGTCTGCTCAGTCACGGGTGTAGAGCCTGCTGCGTCACGTGTTTAGAGTCTGCTTAACCACTTCATTACAGTTTGCTCAGCTCCTTGACGATTTCCTGCTCCTCTCCGTGATTAGTGCCCTCTTAGCCAAGTGATTAGTGCCTGCTCAGCTCTTTGATTATTGCCTCCTGAAGCACGTGATCAGTGCATGAGCACGTGATCGTGATCATTGCCTCTCTCAGTCACGTGATCAGCGCCTCTCAGTCACGTGATCAGCGCCTCTCAGTCACGTGATCAGTGCATGCTCAGTCACGTGATCAGTGCCTCTCAGTCACGTGATCAGTGCATGCTCAGTCACGTGATCAGTGCCTCTCAGTCACGTGATCAGTGCCTGCTCAGTCACGTGATCAGTGCGTGCTCAGTCTGCGTGCAGGTGCATGCTCAGTCACGTGATCAGTGCATGCTCAGCCACGTGATCAGGGCCTGCTCAGTCACGTGATCAGGTCTGCTGAATCAGGGATTAGCGCTTGCTCAGCTGCATGCTTAATCCCTGCTCAGCTGCGTGACTCGTGCCTGATCAGCTGTGTGATTAGTCCCTGCTCAGCTGCGTGATTAGTGCCTGCTCAGGACCGGATTAGAGCCGGCTGAGTGACGTGATTAGAGTCTGCTTAGCCACTTATTGCCTGCGACAGTCTGCTCAGCTCCATGATTATTGCCTGCTAAGCTGCGTGATTCCTGCCTGCTCAGCTTCTTGATTATTGCCTGCTGAGCTGCGTGATTCCTGCCTGCTCAGCTCCATATTTATTGCCTGCTGAGCTGCGTGATTCCTGCCTGCTCAGCTTCTTCTTGATTGAGCTGATTCCTGCCTGCTCCAGATTTTTGCTGCTGAGCTGCGTGATTCCTGCTGCTGCTCCATGATTATTGCCTGCTGAGCTGATTTTTGCCTGCTGAGCTGCGTGATGATTGCCTGCTCAGCTTCTGCAGATTCAGTGATTTTGCTGCTCAGCTGCATTGATTATTGCCTGCTGAGCTGCGTGATTCCTGCCTGCTCAGCTCCATGATTTTGCCTGCTGAGCTCCAGTGATTCCTGCCTGCTCAGCTCCATGATTATATTGCCTGCTGAGCTGCGTGATTCCTGCCTGCTCAGCTCCATGATGATTGCCTGCTGCTGCTGATTGATTCCTGCCTGCTCAGCTCCATGATTATTGCCTGCTGAGCTGCGTGATTCCTGCCTGCCTGCTCAGCTCCTTGATTATTTGCCTGCTGAGCTGCGTGATTCCTGCCTGCTCAGCTCCATGATTATTGCCTGCTGAGCTGCGTGATTCCTGCCTGCTCAGCTCCTTGATTATTGCCTGCTGAGCTGCGTGATTCCTGCCTGCTCAGCTCCTTGATTATTGCCTGCTGAGCTGTGCGTGATTCCTGCCTGCTCAGCTCCTTGATTATTGCCTGCTGAGCTGCGTGATTCCTGCCTGCTCAGCTCTTGATTATTGCCTGCTGAGCTGCGTGATTTTTAGAGTCAGCTGATTATTGCCTGCTGAGCTGCGTGATTCTGGCTGTCTGCTCAGCTCCGTGATTTTTGCCTGCTGAGCTGCGTGATTCCTGCCTGCTCAGCTCCTTGCCTGATTTTTGCTGCTGAGCTGCGTGATTCCTGCCTGCTGCTGCTCAGCTCCTTGATTTGATTTTGCCTGCTGAGCTGTGTGATTGGTGCCTGCTCAGCTCCATGATTATTGCCTGCTGAGCTGCGTGATTCCTGCCTGCTCTGCTCCATGATTATTGTGTCTGCTGAGCTGCGTGATTAGTGTCTGCTCAGCTCCACCATTGCCTGCCTGCAGTCATTGGTGTGAGCTGCTGTGATGCTGTGCTGTCTGCTCAGCTCCTTGATTATTGCCTGCTGAGCTGCGTGATTCTGCTGCCTGCTGCTTGCTCATTGCTCCATGATTGATTGCCTGCTCAGCTCACGTGATTATTGCCTGCTCAGCTCCGTGATTTAGTGCCTGCTGAGCCGCGTGATCAGTGCCTGCTCAGCTCACTTGATTATTGCCTGCTCAGCACGTGATCAGTGCCTGCTCAGCTCACGTGATTTTGCCTGCTCAGTCACGTGATCAGTGCCTGCTCAGTCACGTGATCAGTGCCTGCTCAGCTCACGTGATTCAGCCTGCTCAGTCACGTGATTCAGTGCCTGCTCAGTCACGTGATCAGTGCCTGCTCAGTCACGTGATGAGTGCTGCCTGCTCAGTCACGTGATTAGTGCCTGCTCAGTCACGTGATTCAGTGCCTGCTCAGTCACGTGATCAGTGCCTGCTGAGTCACGTGATTCCTGCCTGCTCAGCTCGCGTGATTATTGCCTGCTGAGCTGCGTGATTCTTGCCTGCTCAGCTGCATGATTATTGCCTGCTGAGCTGCGTGAAGTGCTGCCTGCTCAGCTTGATGATTTGCCTGCTGAGCTGCGTGATTAGTGCCTGCTCAGCTGCGTGATTAGTGCCTGCTGAGCTGCGTGATTCCTGCCTGCTCAGCTCCATGATTATTGCCTGCTGAGCTGCGTGATTCCTGTTGCTCAGCTCCATGATTATTGCCTGCTGAGCTGCGTGATTCCTGCCTGCTCAGCTCCATGATTATTGCCTGCTGAGCTGCGTGATTCCTGCCTGCTCAGCTTCTTGATTATTGCCTGCTGAGCTGCGTGATTTCCTGCTGCTCAGCTCCATGATTATTGCCTGCTGAGCTGCGTGATTCCTGCTTGCTCAGCTCCATGATTATTGCCTGCTGAGCTGCGTGATTCCTGCCTGCTCAGCTCCATGATTTTTGCCTGCTGAGCTGCGTGATTCCTGCCTGCTCAGTCCCATGAGGATTGCCTGCTGAATCACGTGATTAGAGTGCCTGCCAGTTCATGATTTTCCTGCCTGCTCAGCTCCCATGATTATTGCCTGCTGAGCTGCGTGATTCCTGCCTGCTCAGGTCCGTGATTATTGCCTGCTGAGTTGCGTGATTCCTGCCAGCTCAGCTCTCCATGATTATTGCCTGCTGAGCTGCGTGATTCCTGACTGCTCAGCTTCTTGATTATTGGCTGCTGAGCTGCCTGATTCCTGCCTGCTCTGCAGCTCCTTGATTATTGCCTGCTGAGCTGCGTGATTCCTGCCTGCTCAGCTCCAGGATTATTGCCTGCTGAGCTGCGTGATTCCTGCCTGCTCAGCTCCTTGATTACTGTCTGCTGAGCTGCGTGATTCCTGCCTGCTCAGCTCCAGGATTATTGTCTGCTGGCTGCAAGAAGATTGTGTGTCTGCTCAGTCACGGGTGATTGGTGCTTGCTGCCTGCTGAGTCACGTGTTTAGAGTCTGCTTAGCCACTTAATGGCAGTCTGCTCAGCTCCTTGATTTTTGCCAGCTGAGCTGCGAGATTCGTGCCTGCTCAGCTCCTTGATCTTTGCCTGCTGAGCTGTGTGATTCCTGCCTGCTCAGCTCCATGAGTATTGCCTGCTGAGCTGCATGATTGGTGTCTGCTGAGCTGCACCATTTGTGTCTGCTGAGCTGCACCATTGGTGTCTGCTGAGCTGCCCAAATTGTGTCAGCTCAGTCAGTGCGGGTGTAGAGCCTGCTGCGTCACGTGTTTAGAGTCTGCTTAACCACTTCATTACAGCCTTTGCTCTTGCTGCCTGCTGACGATTTCCTGCTGCTCTCTCCGTGATTAGTGCCTCTTAGCCAAGTGATTAGTGCCTGCTCAGCTCTTTTTGATTATTGCCTCCTGAAGCACGTGATCAGTGCATGATAGCCACGTGATCAGCGCCTCTCAGTCACGTGATCGCCCTCAGTCACGTGATCAGTGCCTGCTCAGTCACGTGATCAGTGCCTCTCAGTCACGTGATCAGTGCCTGCTCAGTCACGTGATCAGTGCCTGCTCAGTCACGTGATCAGTGCCTGCTCAGTCACGTGATCAGTGCATGCTCAGTCACGTGATCAGTGCATGCTCAGCCACGTGATCAGGGCCTGCTCAGTCACGTGATCAGGGCCTGCTGAATCACGTGATTAGCGCCTGCTCAGCTGCATGATTAATCCCTGCATGATTGCTCCCAGCTGCTGCGTGATTCGTGCCTGATCAGCTGTGTGATTAGTCCCTGCTCAGCTGCGTGATTAGTGCCTGCTCAGGACCGATTTAGGAGCCGGCTGAGTGACGTGATTAGAGTCTGCTTAGCCACTTCGCGACAGTCTGCTCAGCTCCATGATTATTGCCTGCTAAGCTGCGTGATTCCTGCCTGCTCAGCTTCTTGATTATTGCCTGCTGAGCTGCGTGATTCCTGCTTGCTCAGCTCCATATTTATTGCCTGCTGAGCTGCGTGATTCCTGCCTGCTCAGCTTCTTGATTATTGCATGCTGAGCTGCGTGATTCCTGCTTGCTCAGCTCCATGATTATTGCCTGCTGAGCTGCGTGATTCCTGCTTGCTCAGCTCCATGATTTTTGCTTGCTGAGCTGCATAATAAGTGCCTGCTCAGTCCCCAGAGAGGAGCCGGCTGAATCACGTGATTAGAGTCTGCTTATCCAGTTCATTACAGCCTTCAGCTCCCATGATTATTGCCTGCTAAGCTGCGTGATTCCTGCCTGCTCAGGTCCGTGAGTATTGCCTGCTGAGTTGCGTGATTTCCTGCCTGCTCAGCTCCATGATTATTGCCTGCTGAGCTGCGATGATTCCTGACTGCTCAGCTTCTTGATTATTGGCTGCTGAGCTGCCTGATTCCTGCCTGCTCTGCTTCTTGATTATTGCCTGCTGAGCTGCGTGATTCCTGCTTGCTCAGCTCCAGGATTATTGCCTGCTGAGCTGCGTGATTCGTGCCTGCTCAGCTCCTTGATTACTGTCTGCTGAGCTGCGTGATTCCTGCCTGCTCAGCTCCAGGAGTATTGTCTGCTGGGCTGCAAGATTCGTGTCTGCTCAGTCACGGGTGTCAAGCCTGCTGAGTCACGTGTTTAGAGTCTGCTTAGCCACTTAATGGCAGTCTGCTCAGCTCCTTGATTTTTGCCAGCTGAGCTGCGAGATTCGTGCCTGCTCAGCTCCTTGATTTTTGCCTGCTGAGCTGTGTGATTCCTGCCTGCTCAGCTCCATGAGTATTGCCTGCTGAGCTGCATGATTGGTGTCTGCTGAGCTGCACCATTTGTGTCTGCTGAGCTGCACCATTGGTGTCTGCTGAGCTGCCCAAATTGTGTCTGCTCAGTCACGGGTGTAGAGCCTGCTGCGTCACGTGTTTAGAGTCTGCTTAACCACTTCATTACAGTTTGCTCAGCTCCTTGACGATTTCCTGCTCCTCTCCGTGATTAGTGCCCTCTTAGCCAAGTGATTAGTGCCTGCTCAGCTCTTTGATTATTGCCTCCTGAAGCACGTGATCGTGTGCATGATAGCCACGTGATCAGCGCCTCTCAGTCACGTGATCAGCGTGATGAGCGTCCTCAGTCACGTGATCAGTGCCTGCTCAGTCACGTGATCAGTGCCTGCTCAGTCACGTGATCAGTGCCTGCTCAGTCACGTGATCAGTGCATGCTCAGTCACGTGACGTGATCAGTGCCTCTCAGTGCACAGTCACGTGATCAGTGCATGCTCAGTCACGTGATCAGTGCATGCTCAGCCACGTGATCAGGGCCTGCTCAGTCACGTGATCAGGGTCTGCTGAATCAAGGGATTAGCGCTTGCTCAGCTGCATGCTTAATCCCTGCTCAGCTGCGTGACTCGTGCCTGATCAGCTGTGTGATTAGTCCCTGCTCAGCTGCGTGATTAGTGCCTGCTCAGGACCGGGTTAGGAGCCGGCTGAGTGACGTGATTAGAGTCTGCTTAGCCACTTCATTGACAGTCTGCTCAGCTCCATGATTATTGCCTGCTAAGCTGCGTGATTCCTGCTGCCTGCTCAGCTTCTTGATTATTGCCTGCTGAGCTGCGTGATTCCTGCTTGCTCAGCTCCATATTTATTGCCTGCTGAGCTGCGTGATTCCTGCCTGCTCAGCTTCTTGATTATTGCCTGCTGAGCTGCGTGATTCCTGCTTTGCTCAGCCCATGATTATTGCCTGCTGAGCTGCGTGATTCCTGCTTGCTCAGCTCCATGATTTTTGCCTGCTGAGCTGCGTGAGTGCCTGCTCTGCTCAGTCCCAGAGATTGCCTGCTGAATCACGTGATTAGAGTCTGCTTATCCAGTTCATGATTACAGCCTTCAGCTCCATGATTTATTGCCTGCTGCTGAGCTGCGTGATTCCTGCCTGCTCAGGTCCGTGATTATTGCCTGCTGAGTTGCGTGATTCCTGCCAGCTCAGCTCCATGATTATTGCCTGCTGAGCTGCCTGTGTGATCCTCCTGCTGCAGCTTCTTGATTAGCCTGCTGAGCTCTGCTGAGAGTTGCCTGCTTCCTGCCTGCTCAGCTGCTTGATTATTGCCTGCTGAGCTGCGTGATTCCTGCCTGCTCAGCTCCAGGATTATTGCCTGCTGAGCTGCGTGATTCTGCTGCCTGCTCAGCTCCTTGATTACTGTCTGCTGAGCTGCGTGATTCCTGCCTGCTCAGCTCCAGGGTATTGTGCTGGGCTGCAAGATTCGTGTCTGCTCAGTCACGGGTGATTCCTGCCTGCTGAGTCACGTGTTTAGAGTCTGCTGAGCCACTTGATGGCAGTCTGCTCAGCTCCTTGATTTTTGCCAGCTGAGCTGCGAGATTCGTGCCTGCTCAGCTCCTTGATCTTTGCCTGCTGAGCTGCGTGATTCCTGCCTGCTCAGCTCCATGAGTATTGCCTGCTGAGCTGCATGATTGGTGTCTGCTGAGCTGCACCATTTGTGTCTGCTGAGCTGCACCATTGGTGTCTGCTGAGCTGCCCAAATTGCTGAGCTGTCTGCTCAGCTCACGGTGATTATTGCCTGCTGAGCACGTGTTTAGAGTCTGCTCAGCTCATTTGAGTTTGTTTGCTCTGCTGAGCTGCGTGATTCCTGCCTGCTCTGCTCCGTGATAGTGCCCTGCTAGCCGCGTGATTAGTGTGCTGCTGCTCAGCTCTTTGATTATTGCCTCCTGAAGCACGTGATCAGTGCATGATAGCCACGTGATCAGCGCTGCTCAGTCACGTGATCAGCGCCTGCCCTCAGTCACGTGATTCCTGCCTGCTCAGTCACGTGATCAGTGCCTCTCAGTCACGTGATCAGTGCTGCTCAGTCACGTGATCAGTGCCTGCTCAGTCACGTGATCAGTGCCTCTCAGTCACGTGATCGTGTGCATGCTCAGTCACGTGATCACGTGTGCATGCTCAGCCACGTGATCAGGGCCTGCTCAGTCACGTGATCAGGGTCTGCTGAATCTGCGGGATTAGCGCTGCTGCTCAGCTGCATGATTAATCCCTGCTCAGCTGCGTGACTCGTGCCTGATCAGCTGTGATTGATTAGTCCCTGCTCAGCTGCGTGATTAGTGCCTGCTCAGGACCGGTTAGGAGCCAGCTGAGTGACGTGATTAGAGTCTGCTTAGCCACTTCGTGGCGACAGTCTGCTCAGCTCCTGATTATTGCCTGCTGAGCTGCGTGATTCCTGCCTGCTCAGCTTCTTGATTATTGCCTGCTGAGCTGAGCGTGATTCCTGCTTGCTCAGCTCCATATTTATTGCCTGCTGAGCTGCGTGATTCCTGCCTGCTCAGCTTCTTGATTATTGCATGCTGAGCTGCGTGATTCCTGTTTGCTCAGCTCCATGATTATTGCCTGCTGAGCTGCGTGATTCCTGCTTGCTTGCTCAGCTCCATGATTTTTTTGCTTGCTGAGCTGCATAATAAGTGCCTGCTCAGTCCCCAGAGAGGAGCCGCTGAATCACGTGATTAGAGTCTGCTTATCCAGTTCATTACAGCCTTCAGCTCCATTATTATTGCCTGCTGAGTTGCGTGATTCCTGCCTGCTCAGGTCCGTGAGTATTGCCTGCTGAGTTGCGTGATTCCTGCCAGCTCAGCTCCATGATTATTGCCTGCTGAGCTGCGCGATTCCTGACTGCTAGCTTCTTGATTATTGCTGGCTGCTGAGCTGCCTGATTCCTGCCTGCTCTGCTCTGATTATTTTGATTATTGCCTGCTGAGCTGCGTGATTCCTGCTTGCTCAGCTCCAGGATTATTGCCTGCTGAGCTGCGTGAGTCGTGCCTGCTCAGCTCCTTGATTACTGTCTGCTGAGCTGCGTGATTCCTGCCTGCTCAGCTCCAGGAGTATTGTCTGCTGGGCTGCAAGATTCGTGTCTGCTCAGTCACGGGTGTCAAGCCTGCTGAGTCACGTGTTTAGAGTCTGCTTAGCCACTTAATGGCAGTCTGCTCAGCTCCTTGATTTTTGCCAGCTGAGCTGCGAGATTCGTGCCTGCTCAGCTCCTTGATTTTTGCCTGCTGAGCTGTGTGATTCCTGCCTGCTCAGCTCCATGAGTATTGCCTGCTGAGCTGCATGATTGGTGTCTGCTGAGCTGCACCATTTGTGTCTGCTGAGCTGCACCATTGGTGTCTGCTGAGCTGCCCAAATTGTGTCTGCTCAGTCACGGGTGTAGAGCCTGCTGCGTCACGTGTTTAGAGTCTGCTTAACCACTTCATTACAGTTTGCTCAGCTCCTTGACGATTTCCTGCTCCTCTCCGTGAATAGTGCCCTCTTAGCCAAGTGATTAGTGCCTGCTCAGCTCTTTGATTATTGCCTCCTGAAGCACGTGATCAGTGCATGATAGCCACGTGATCAGCGCCTCTCAGTCACGTGATCAGTGCATGCTCAGTCACGTGATCAGGGCCTGCATGCTCAGCCACGTGATCAGGGCCTGCTCAGTCACGTGATCAGTGCCTGCTCAGTCACGTGATCAGTGCATGCTCAGTCACGTGTCACGTGATCAGTGCATGCTCAGTCACGTGATCAGTGCCTGCTCAGTCACGTGATCAGTGCCTGCTCAGTCACGTGATCAGTGCATGCTCAGTCACGTGATCAGTGCATGCTCAGCCACGTGATCAGGGCCTGCTCAGTCACGTGATCAGGGTCTGCTGAATCAAGGGATTAGCGCTTGCTCAGCTGCATGCTTAATCCCTGCTCAGCTGCGTGACTCTCGTGCCTGATCAGCTGTGTGATTAGTCCCTGCTCAGCTGCGTGATTAGTGCCTGCTCAGGACCGGGTTAGGAGCCCGGCTGAGTGACGTGATTAGAGTCTGCTTAGCCACTTCGATGACAGTCTGCTCAGCTCCATGATTATTGCCTGCTGAGCTGCGTGATTCCTGCCTGCTCAGCTTCTTGATTATTGCCTGCTGAGCTGCTGAGCTGCGTGATTCCTGCTTGCTCAGCTCCATATTTATTGCCTGCTGAGCTGCGTGATTGATGCCTGCCTGCTCAGCTTCTTGATTATTGCATGCTGAGCTGCGTGATTCCTGTTTGCTCAGCTCCATGATTATTGCCTGCTGAGCTGCGTGATTCCTGCTTGCTCAGCTCCATGATTTTTGCTTGCTGAGCTGCATAATAAGTGCCTGCTCAGTCCCCAGAGAGGAGCCGGCTGAATCACGTGATTAGAGTCTGCTTATCCAGTTCATTACAGCCTTCAGCTCCAATTATTATTGCCTGCTAAGTTGCGTGATTCCTGCCTGCTCAGGTCCGTGAGTATTGCCTGCTGAGTTGCGTGATTCCTGCCAGCTCAGCTCCATGATTATTGCCTGCTGAGCTGCGCGATTCCTGACTGCTCAGCTTCTTGATTATTGTCTGCTGAGCTGCGTGATTCCTGCCTGCTCTGCTTCATTGATTATTGCCTGCTGAGCTGCGTGATTCCTGCTTGCTCAGCTCCAGGATTATTGCCTGCTGAGCTGCGTGAGTCGTGCCTGCTCAGCTCCTTGATTACTGTCTGCTGAGCTGCGTGATTCCTGCCTGCTCAGCTCCAGGAGTATTGTCTGCTGGGCTGCAAGATTCGTGTCTGCTCAGTCACGGGTGTCAAGCCTGCTGAGTCACGTGTTTAGAGTCTGCTTAGCCACTTAATGGCAGTCTGCTCAGCTCCTTGATTTTTGCCAGCTGAGCTGCGAGATTCGTGCCTGCTCAGCTCCTTGATTTTTGCCTGCTGAGCTGTGTGATTCCTGCCTGCTCAGCTCCATGAGTATTGCCTGCTGAGCTGCATGATTGGTGTCTGCTGAGCTGCATGATTGGTGTCTGCTGAGCTGCACCATTTGTGTCTGCTGAGCTGCACTATTGGTGTCTGCTGAGCTGCCCAAATTGTGTCTGCTCAGTCATTTTTGCCTGCTGGTGTAGAGCCTGCCTGCGTCACGTGTTTAGAGTCTGCTTAACCATGATTTCATTACAGCTTTGATTCAGCTGCTGAGCTTGACATTGATTTCCTGCTGAGCTCCGTGATTAGTGCCTGCCCTCTTAGATTAAGCCTGCTGATTAGTGCCTGCTCAGCTTTTTGATTATTGCCTCCTGAAGCACGTGATCAGTGCATGATAGCCACGTGATCAGCGCCTCTCAGTCACGTGATCAGTGCCTGCTCGTGACGTGATCAGCACGTGATCTCAGTCACGTGATCAGTGCTGCTCAGTCACGTGATCAGTGCCTGCTCAGTCACGTGATCAGTGCCTGCTCAGTCACGTGATCAGTGCCTGCTCAGTCACGTCACGTGATCAGTGCTGCTCAGTCACGTGATCAGTGCATGCTGATCACGTGTGCATGCTCAGTCACGTGATCAGTGCATGCTCAGCCACGTGATCAGGGCCTGCTCAGTCACGTGATCAGGGTCTGCTGAATCAAGGGATTAGCGCTTGCTCAGCTGCATGATTAATCCCTGCTCAGCTGCGTGACTCGTGCCTGATCAGCTGTGTGATTAGTCCCTGCTCAGCTGCGTGATTAGTGCCTGCTCAGGACCGGGTTAGGAGCCCGCTGAGTGACGTGATTAGAGTCTGCTTAGCCAGTTGCTCAGCGACAGTGCTGCTCAGCTCCATGATTATGCCTGCTCAGCTGATTATTGCCTGCTGAGCTGATGATTCCTGCCTGCTCAGCTTCTTGATTATTATTGCCTGCTGAGCTGCGTGATTCCTGCTTGCTCAGCTCCATATTTATTGCCTGCTGAGCTGCGTGATTCCTGCCTGCTCAGCTTCTTGATTATTTGCCTGCTGCTGAGCTGCGTGATTCCTGTTTGCTTCAGCTCCATGATTATTGCCTGCTGAGCTGCGTGATTCCTGCTTGCTCAGCTCCATGATTTTTGCTTGCTGAGCTGCATAATAAGTGCCTGCTCAGTCCCCAGAGAGAGGAGCCGGCTGAATCACGTGATTAGAGTCTGCTTATCCAGTTCATTTACAGCCTTCAGCTCCATGATTATTGCCTGCTGAGTTGCGTGATTCCTGCCTGCTCAGGTCCGTGAGTATTGCCTGCTGAGTTGCGTGATTCCTGCCAGCTCAGCTCCATGATTATTGCCTGCTGAGCTGCGTGATTCCTGACTGCTCAGCTTCTTGATTATTGGCTGCTGAGCTGTGATTCCTGATTCCTGCCTGATTATTGCTGCTCTTGATTATTGCCTGCTTCTTGATTATTGCCTGCTGCGTGATTTCTGCTGCTTGCTCAGCTCCAGGATTATTGCCTGCTGAGCTGCGTGATTCGTGCCTGCTCAGCTCCTTGATTACTGTCTGCTGAGCTGCGTGATTCCTGCCTGCTCAGCTCCAGGAGTATTGTCTGCTGGGCTGCAAGATTCGTGTCTGCTCAGTCACGGGTGTCAAGCCTGCTGAGTCACGTGTTTAGAGTCTGCTTAGCCACTTAATGGCAGTCTGCTCAGCTCCTTGATTTTTGCCAGCTGAGCTGCGAGATTCGTGCCTGCTCAGCTCCTTGATTTTTGCCTGCTGAGCTGTGTGATTCCTGCCTGCTCAGCTCCATGAGTATTGCCTGCTGAGCTGCATGATTGGTGTCTGCTGAGCTGCACCATTTGTGTCTGCTGAGCTGCACCATTGGTGTCTGCTGAGCTGCCCAAATTGTGTCTGCTCAGTCACGGGTGTAGAGCCTGCTGAGTCACGTGTTTAGAGTCTGCTTAACCACTTCATTACAGTTTGCTCAGCTCCTTGACTTGACGATTTCCTGCTCCTCTCCGTGATTAGTGCCCTCTTAGCCAAGTGATTAGTGCCTGCTCAGCTCTTTGATTATTGCCTCCTGAAGCACGTGATCAGTGCATGATAGCCACGTGATCAGCGCCTCTCAGTCACGTGATCAGCGCCTCTCAGTCACGTGATCAGCGCCTCTCAGTCAGGTGATCAGTGCATGCTCAGTCACGTGATCAGTGCCTGCTCAGTCACGTGATCACGTGCAGTGCTCAGTCACGTGATCAGTGCCTCTCAGTCACGTGATCAGTGCCTGCTCAGTCACGTGATCAGTGCATGCTCAGTCACGTGATCAGTGCATGCTCAGCCACGTGATCAGGGCCTGCTCAGTCACGTGATCAGGGCCTGCTGAATCAAGGGATTAGCGCTTGCTCAGCTGCATGATTAATCCCCTGCTCAGCTGCGTGACTCGTGCCTGATCAGCTGTGTGATTAGTCCCTGCTCAGCTGCGTGATTAGTGCCTGCTCAGGACCGGTTAGAGCCGCTGAGTGACGTGATTAGAGTCTGCTTAGCCACTTCATGACAGTCTGCTCAGCTCCATGATTATTGCCTGCTAAGCTGCGTGATTCCTGCCTGCTCAGCTTCTTGATTATTGCCTGCTGAGCTGCGTGATTCCTGCTTGCTCAGCTCCATGATTTATTGCCTGCTGAGCTGCGTGATTCCTGCCTGCTCAGCTTCTTGATTATTGCCTGCTGAGCTGCGTGATTCCTGTTTGCTCAGCTCCATGATTATTGCCTGCTGAGCTGCGTGATTCCTGCTTGCTCAGCTCCATGATTTTTGCTTGCTGAGCTGCGTGATTCCTGCCTGCTCAGTCATGATTATTGCCTGCTGCTGAGCCTGCTGAATCACGTGATTAGAGTCTGATTATTCCAGTGCTGAGCTGCGTGATTCCTGCTTGCTCAGCCATGATTATTGCCTGCTGAGCTGCGTGATTCCTGCCTGCTCAGCTCCTTGATTATTGCCTGCTGAGCTGCGTGATTCCTGCCTGCTCAGCTCAATGATTATTGCGCGTGTGATTCCTGCCTGCTCAGCTCCATGATTATTGCCTGCTGAGCTGCGTGCTGATTCCTGCTTGCTGCTCAGCTCCATGATTATTGCCTGCTGAGCTGCTGCCTTGATTCCTGCCTGCTGCTCAGCTGCTTGATTATTGCCTGCTGAGCTGCGTGATTCCTGCTTGCTCAGCTCCTTGATTTGCCTGCTGAGCTGCGTGATTTGCCTGCTCAGCTGCTGATTATTGCCTGCCTGCTCAGCGTGATTCCTGCCTGCTCAGCTCCTTGATTATTGCCTGCTGAGCTGCGTGATTCCTGCTTGCTCAGCTCCATGATTATTGCCTGCTGAGCTCCGTGATTCCTGCTTGCTCAGCTCCATGATTATTGCCTGCTGAGCTGCGTGATGATTGCTGCTTGCTCAGATCCATGATTTTTGCTTGCTGAGCTGCGTGATTCCTGCCTGCTCAGCTCCATGAGAAGAGCCTGCTGAGCTGCACGTGATTAGAGTCTGCTTATGCACTGATTATTACAGCCTTCAGCTCCATGATTGCTTGCCTGCAGAGCTGCGTGATTCGTGCCTGCTCAGCTCCTTGATTACTGTCTGCTGAGCTGCGTGATTCCTGCCTGCTCAGCTCCAGGAGTATTGTCTGCTGGGCTGCAAGATTCGTGTCTGCTCAGTCGGGTGTCGAGCCTGCTGAGTCACGTGTTTAGAGTCTGCTTAGCCACTTGATGGCAGTCTGCTCAGCTCCTTGATTTTTGCCAGCTGAGCTGCGAGATTCGTGCCTGCTCAGCTCCTTGATTTTTGCCTGCTGAGCTGTGTGATTCCTGCCTGCTCAGCTCCATGAGTATTGCCTGCTGAGCTGCATGATTGGTGTCTGCTGAGCTGCACCATTTGTGTCTGCTGAGCTGCACCATTGGTGTCTGCTGAGCTGCCCAATTTGTGTCTGCTCAGTCACGTGGGTGTAGAGCCTGCTGAGTCACGTGTTTAGAGTCTGCTTAGCCACTTCATTACAGTCTGCTCAGCTCCATGACGATTGCCTGCTGCTCCTCTCCGTGATTAGTGCCCTCTTAGTCAAGTGATTAGTGCCTGCTCAGCTCTTTGATTATTGCCTCCTGAGGCACGTGATCAGTGCATGATAGCCACGTGATTAGCGCCTCAGTCACGTGATCAGCTGCTCAGTCGTGATTCCTGCCTGCTCAGTCACGGATCATTGCCTGCTCAGTCACGTGATCAGTGCCTGCTCAGGTCACGTGATCAGTGCCTGCTCAGTCACGTGATCAGTGCCTGCTCAGTCACGTGATCGTGCCTGCTCAGTCACGTGATCAGTGCCTGCTCAGTCACCTGATCAGTGCCTGCTCAGTCACGTGATCAGTGCCTGCTCAGTCACGTGATTCAGTGCATGCTCAACCACGTGATCAGGGATTGCTCAGTCACGTGATCAGGGCCTGCTGAATCAGGGATTAGCGCTGCTCAGCTGCATGATTAATCCCTGTTCAGCTGCATGATTCGTGCCTGCTCAGCTGTGTGATTAGTCCCTGCTCAGCTGATGATTGCATGATTTTGCCTGCTGCTCAACCGGTTCAGAGCCGGCTGAGTCACGTGATTAGAGTCTGCTTAGCCACTTCATTACAGTCTGCTCAGCTCCATGATTATTGCCTGCTGAGCTGCGTGATTCCTGCCTGCTCAGCTTCTTGATTATTGCCTGTGAGCTGCGTGATTCCTGCCTGCTCTGCTCCATGATTATTGCCTGCTGAGCTGCGTGATTCCTGCCTGCTCAGCTTCTTGATTATTGCCTGCTGAGCTGCGTGATTCCTGCCTGCCTGCTCAGCTCCATGATTATTGCCTGCTGAGCTGCGTGATTCCTGCTTGCTCAGCTCCATGATTATTGCCTGCTGAGCTGCGTGATTCCTGCTTGATCAGCTCCTGCTGCTGCGTGATTCCTGCCTGCTCAGCTCCTTGAAATTGCCTGCTGAGCTGCGTGATTCCTGCCTGCTCAGCTCCATGATTATTGCCTGCTGAGCTGTGTGATTTGCCTGCTCAGCTCCATGATTGATTGCCTGCTGAGCTGCGTGATTCCTGCTGCTCAGCTCCATGATTATTGCCTGCTGAGCTGCGTGATTCCGGCTTAGTCAGCTCCGTGATTTATTGCCTGCTGAGCTGCGTGATTCCTGCCTGCTCAGCTTCTTGATTATTGCATGCTGAGCTGCGTGATTCCTGCTTGCTCAACTCAATGATTATTCCCTGCTGAGCTCCGTGATTCCTGCTTGCTCAGCTCCATGATTATTGCTTGCTGAGCTGCGTAATTAGTGCCTGCTGAGTCCCGAGAGAGGAGCCGGCTGAGTCACGTGATTAGAGTCTGCTTATCCACTTCATTACAGCCTTCAGCTCCATGATTATTGCCTGCTAAGTTGCGTGATTCCTGCCTGCTCAGGTCCGTGAGTATTGCCTGCTGAGCTGCGTGATTCCTGCTTGCTCAGCTCCATGATTATTGCCTGCTGAGCTCCGTGATTCCTGCTTGCTCAGCTCCATGATTATTGCCTGCTGAGCTGCGAATTCCTGCTTGCTCATCTCCATGATTTTTGCTTGCTGAGCTGCGTAATTAGTGCCTGCTCAGTTCCTAGAGAGCAGCCAGCTGAATCACGTGATTAGAGTCTGCTTATCCACTTCAGTACAGCCTTCAGCTCCAGGAATATTGCCTGCTACGTTGCGTGATTCCTAGCCTGCTCTGGTCCGTGAGTATTGCCTGCTGAGTTGCGTGATTCCTGCCTGCTCAGGTCCGTGAGTATTGCCTGCTGAGTTGCGTGATTCTTGCCTGCTCAGCTCCATGATTATTGCCTGCTGAGCTGCGTGATTCCTGCCTGCTCAGCTTCTTGATTATTGCCTGCTGAGCTGCGCGATTCCTGCCTGCTAGCTTCTTGATTATTGGCTGCTGAGCTGCGTGATTCCTGCCTGCTCAGCTTCTTGATTATTGCCTGCTGAGCTGCGTGATTCCTGCTTGCTCAGCTCCATGATTATTGCCTGCTGAGCTGCGTGATTCCTGCCTGCTCAGCTCCTTGATTATTGCCTGCTGAGCTGCGTGATTCCTGCTTGCTCAGCTCCATGATTATTGCCTGCTGAGCTGCGTGATTAGTGCCTGCTCAGCTCCATGATTGCCTGCTGCCGTGTTGCGTGCTTGCTCATCTCCATGAGTGCCTGCTCAGTCCAGAGAGAGGAGCCGTCTGAGTCACGTGATCACGTGAGTCTGCTTATCCACTTCATTATTACAGCCTTCAGTTCCATGATTATTGCCTGCTAAGTTGCGTGATTCCTGCCTGCTCAGGTCCGTGAGTATTGCCTGCTGAGTTGCGTGATTCCTGCCTCCTCAGCTCCATGATTATTGCCTGCTGAGCTGCGCGATTCCTGCCTGCTAGCTTCTTGATTATTGGCTGCTGAGCTGCGTAATTCCTGCCTGCTCAGCTTCTTGATTATTGCCTGCTGAACTGCGTGATTCCTGCTTGCTCAGCTCCATAATTATTGCCTGCTGAGCTGCGTGACTCCTGCCTGCTCAACTTCTTGAGTATCGCCAGCTGAGCTGCGTGATTCCTGCTTGCTCAGCTCCATGATTATTGCCTGCTGAGCTGCGCGATTCCTGTCTGCTCAACTTCTTTATTATTGCTTGCTGAGCTACATGATTCCTGCTTGCTCAGCTCCATTATTACTGCCTGCTGAGCTGCGTGATTCCTGCTTGCTCAGCTCCATGATTATTGCCTGCTGAGCTGCGTGATTCCTGCCTGCTCAGCTTCTTGAAAATTGCCTGCTGAGCTGCATGACTCCTGCTTGCTCAGCTCCATGATTATTGCCTGCTGAGCTGCGTGATTCCTGCTTGCTCAGCTCCATGATGTTTGCCTGATGAGCTGCGTGATTCCTGCCTGCTCAGCTTCTTGATTATTGCATGCTGAGCTCCGTGATTCCTGCTTGCTCAGCTCCATGATTATTGCCTGCTGAGCTGCGTAATTCCTGCTTGCTCATCTCCATGATTTTTGCTTGCTGAGCTGCGTGATTAGTGCCTGCTCAGTTACGTGATTCCTGCCAGCTGAATCACGTGATTAGAGTCTGCTTATCCACTTCAGTACAGCCTTCAGCTCCAGGATTATTGCCTGCTACGTTGCGTGATTCCTAGCCTGCTCAGGTCCGTGAGTATTGCCTGCTGAGTTGCGTGATTCCTGCCTGCTCAGGTCCGTGAGTATTGCCTGCTGAGTTGCCTATTTCTTGCCTGCTCAGCTCCATGATTATTGCCTGCTGAGCTGCGCGATTCCTGCCTGCTATCTTCTTGATTATTGCCTGCTGAGCTGCGTGATTCCTGCTTGCTGAGCTCCATTATTATTGCCTGCTGAGCTGCGTGATTCCTGCTTGCTCAGCTCCATGATTATTGCCTGCTGAGCTGCGTGATTCGTGCCTGCTCAGCTCCTTGATTACTGTCTGCTGAGCTGCGTGATTCCTGCCTGCTCAGCTCCAGGAGTATTGTCTGCTGGGCTGCAAGATTCGTGTCTGCTCAGTCATGGGTGTCGAGCCTGCTGAGTCACGTGTTTAGAGTCTGCTTAGCCTCTTCATGGCAGTCTGCTCAGCTCCTTGAAATTTGCCAGCTGAGCTGCGAGATTCGTGCCTGCTCAGCTCCTTGATTTTTGCCTGCTGAGCTGTGTGATTCCTGCCTGCTCAGCTCCATGATTATTGCCTGCTGAGCTGCATGATTGGTGTCTGCAGAGCTGCACCATTGGTGTCTGCTGAGCTGCCCCATTGGTGTCTGCTGAGATGCCCAATTGGTGTCTGCTCAGTCATGGGGTGTAGAGCCTACTGAGTCACGTGTTCAGAGTCTGCTTAGCCACTTCATTACAGTCTGCTCATCTCCATGACGATTTCCTGCTCCTCTCCGTGATTAGTGCCCTCTTAGCCAAGTGATTAGTGCCTGCTCAGCTCTTTGATTATTGCTTCCTGAGGCACGTGATCAGTGCATGATGGCCACGTGATCAGCGCCTCTCAGTCACGTGATCAGCCTGCAGTCATTCAGGCATGCTCAGCCACCTGATCAGTGCCTGCTGAGTCACGTGATCAGTGCCTGCTCAGTCACGTGATCAGTGCATTCTCAGTCACGTGATCAGTGCCTCTCAGTCACGTGATCAGTGCATGCTCTGTCACATGATCAGTGCATGCTCAACCACGTGATCAGGGCCTGCTCAGCTCTCGTGATCCGGGCCTGCTGAATCAAGGGATTAGCGCTTGCTCAGCTGCATGATTAATCCTGTTCAGCTGCATGACTCGTGCCTGATCAGCTGTGTGATTAGTCCCTGCTCAGCTTCATGATTAGTGCCTGCTCAGGACCGGATTAAGAGCCGGCTGAGTCACGTGATTAGAGTCTGCTTAGCCACTTCATTACAGTCTGCTCAGCTCCATGATTATTGCCTGCTGAGCTGCGTGATTCCTGCTTGCTCAGCTCCATGATTATTGCCCGCTGAGCTGCGTGATTCCTGCCTGCTCAGCTTCTTGACAATTGCCGGCTGAGCTGCGTGGTTCCTGCTTGTTCAGCTCCAGGATTATTGCCTGCTGAGCTGCGTGATTCCTGCTTGCTCAGCTCCATTATTATTGCCTGCTGAGCTGCGTGATTCCTGCCTGCTCAGCTTCTTGATTATTGCATGCTGAGCTGCGTGATTCCGGCTTGCTCAGCTCCATATTTATTGCCTGCTGAGCTGGGTGATTCCTGCCTGCTCAGATTCTTGATTATTGCATGCTGAGCTGCTTGATTCCTGCTTGCTCAGTTCAATGATTAGTGCCTGCTGAGCTCCGTGATTCCTGCTTGCTCAGCTCCATGATTATTGCTTGCTGAGCTGCGTAATTAGTGCCTGCTCAGTCCCGAGAGAGGAGCCGGCTGAGTCACGTGATTAGAGTCTGCTTATCCACTTCATTACAGCCTTCAGCTCCATGATTATTGCCTGCTAAGTTCGTGATTCCTGCCTGCTCAGGTCCGTGAGTATTGCCTGCTGAGCTGCGTGATTCCTGCCTGCTCAGGTCCATGAGTATGCCTGCCTGCTGAGCTGCGTGATTCCTGCTTGCTCAGCTCCATGATTATTGCCTGCTGAGCTGCGTGATTCCTGCCTGCTCAGCTCCATGATTTGCCTGCTGAGCTGCGTGATTCCTGCCTGCTCAGCTCCATGATTATTGTTTGCTGAGCTGCGTGATTCCTGTCTGCTCAGCTCCTTGATTTTTGCTTGCTGAGCTGCATGATTCCTGCTTGCTCAGCTCCATGATTACTGCCTACTGAGCTGCGTGATTCCTGCTTGCTCAGACCATGATTATTGCTTGCTGAGCTTCGTGATTCCTGTCTGCTCAGCTTCTTGATTATTGCCTGCAGAGCTGGGTGATTCGTGCCTGCTCAGCTCCTTGATTACTGTCTGCTGAGCTGCGTGATTCCTGCCTGCTCAGCTCCAGGAGTATTGTCTGCTGACCTGCAAGTTTCGTGTCTGCTCAGTCACGGGTGTCGAGCCTGCTGAGTCACGTGTTTAGAGTCTGCTTAGCCACTTCATGGCAGTCTGCTCAGCTCCTTGAAATTTGCCAGCTGAGCTGCGATTCGTGCCTGCTCAGCTCCTTGATTTTTGCCTGCTGAGCTGTGTGATTCCTGCCTGCTCAGCTCCATGAGTATTGCCTGCTGAGCTGCATGATTGGTGTCTGCTGAGCTGCACCATTGGTTTCTGCTGAGCTGCACCATTGGTGTCTGCTGAGCTGCCCAATTGGTGTCTGCTCAGTCACGGGTGTAGAGACTGCTGCGTCACGTGTTTAGAGTCTGCTTAACCACTTCATTAAAGTCTGCTCAGCTCCATGATTATTGCCTTCTAAGCTGTGTGATTCCTGCCTGCTCAGCTTCTTGAAAATTTCCTGCTGAGCTGTGTGATTCCTGCTTGCTCAGCTCCATGATTATTGCCTGCTGAGCTGCGTGATTCCTGCTTGCTCAGCTCCATGATTTTTGCCTGCTGAGCTGCGTGATTCCTGCTTGCTCAGCTCCATATTTATTGCCTGCTGAGCTGCGTGATTCCTGCCTGCTCAGCTTCTTGATTATTGCATGCTGAGCTGCGTGATTCCTGCTTGCTCAGCTCAATGATTACTGCCTGCTGAGCTCCGTGATTCCTGCTTGCTCAGCTCCATGATTTTTGCTTGCTGCTGAGCTGCGTGATTAGTGCCTGCTCAGTCTGGAGAAAGGAGCCGGCTGAGTCACGTGATTAGAGTCTGCTTATCCACTTCATTACAGCCTTCAGCTCCATGATTATTGCCTGCTAAGTTGCGTGATTCCTGCCTGCTCAGGTCCGTGAGTATTGCCTGCTGAGCTGCGTGATTCCTGATTGCTCAGCTCCATGATTATTGCCTGCTGAGCTGCGTGATTCCTGCCTGCTCAGCTCCATGATTATTGCTTGCTGAGCTTCGTGATTCCTGTCTGCTCAGCTTCTTGTTTATTGCCTGCTGAGCTGCGTGATTCCTGCTTGCTCAGCTCCATGATTACTGCCTGCTGAGCTGTGATTCCTGCTTGCTCAGCTCCATGATTTTTGCTTGCTGAGCTGCGTGATTCCTGCCTGCTCAGTCCCGAGAGAAGAGCCGGCTGAAGCACGTGATTAGAGTCTGCTTATGCACTTCATTACAGCCTTCAGCTCCATGATTATTGCCTGCAGAGCTGCGTGATTCGTGCCTGCTCAGCTCCTTGATTACTGTCTGCTGAGCTGCGTGATTCCTGCCTGCTCAGCTCCAGGAGTATTCTCTGCTGGCCTGTAAGTTTTCGTGTCTGCTCAGTCACAGGTGTCGAGCCTGCTGAGTCACGGGTTTAGAGTCTGCTTAGCCACTTGATGGCAGTCTGCTCAGCTCCTTGAAATTTGCCAGCTGAGCTGCGAGATTCGTGCCTGCTCAGCTCCTTGATTTTTGCCTGCTGAGCTGCGTGATTCCTGCTTGCTCAGCTCCATTATTTTGCCTGCTGAGCTGCGTGATTCCTGCTTGCTCAGCTCCATGATTATTGCCTGCTGAGCTGCGTGATTCCTGCCTGCTCAGCTCTTGATTATTGCCTGCCTGCTGAGCTGTGTGATTCCTGCTTGCTCAGCTCCATGATTCAGCTTGCCTGCTGAGCTGCGTGATTCCTGCTTGCTCAGCTCCATGATTTTTGCCTGCTGAGCTGCGTGATTCCTGCTTGCTCAGCTCCATATTTATTGCCTGCTGAGCTGCGTGATTCCTGCCTGCTCAGCTTCTTGATTATTGCATGCTGAGCTGCGTGATTCCTGCTTGCTCAGCTCAATGATTACTGCCTGCTGAGCTCCGTGATTCCTGCTTGCTCAGCTCCATGATTATTGCTTGCTGAGCTGCGTAATTAGTGCCTGCTCAGTCTGGAGAAAGGAGCCGGCTGAGTCACGTGATTAGAGTCTGCTTATCCACTTCATTACAGCCTTCAGCTCCATGATTATTGCCTGCTAAGTTGCGTGATTCCTGCCTGCTCAGGTCCGTGAGTATTGCCTGCTGAGCTGCGTGATTCCTGATTGCTCAGCTCCATGATTATTGCCTGCTGAGCTGCGTGATTCCTGCTTGCTCAGCTCCATGATTATTGCTTGCTGAACTTCGTGATTCCTGTCTGCTCAGCTTCTTGATTATTGCTTGCTGAGCTGCATGATTCCTGCTTGCTCAGCTCCATGATTACTGTCTGCTGAGCTGCTTAATTCCTGCTTGCTCAGCTCCATGATTTTTGCTTGCTGAGCTGCGTAATTAGAGCCTGCTCAGTCCCGAGAGAAGAGCCGGCTGAATCACGTGATTAGAGTCTGCTTACTCACTTCATTACAGCCTTCAGCTCCATGATTATTGCCTGCAGAGCTGCGTGATTCCTGCCTGCTCAGCTCCTTGATTACTGTCTGCTGAGCTGCGTGATTCCTGCCTGCTCAGCTCCAGGAGTATTGTCTGCTGGCCTGCAAGTTTCGTGTCTGCTCAGTCACAGGTGTCGAGCCTGCTGAGTCACGGGTTTAGAGTCTGCTTAGCCACTTGATGGCAGTCTGCTCAGCTCCTTGAAATTTGCCAGCTGAGCTGCGAGATTCGTGCCTGCTCAGCTCCTTGATTTTGCCTGCTGAGCTGCGTGATTCCTGCTTGCTGAGCTCCATTATTTTTGCCTGCTGAGCTGCGTGATTCCTGCTTGCTCAGCTCCATGATTATTGCCTGCTGAGCTGCGTGATTCCTGCTTGCTCAGCTCCATGATTATTGCCTGCTGAGCTGCGTGATTCCTGCTTGCTCAGCTCCATGATGTTTGCCTGATGAGCTGCGTGATTCCTGCCTGCTCAGCTTCTTGATTATTGCATGCTGAGCTCCGTGATTCCTGCTTGCTCAGCTCCATGATTATTGCCTGCTGAGCTGCGAATTCCTGCTTGCTCATCTCCATGATTTTTGCTTGCTGAGCTGCGTAATTAGTGCCTGCTCAGTTCCTAGAGAGAAGCCAGCTGAATCACGTGATTAGAGTCTGCTTATCCACTTCAGTACAGCCTTCAGCTCCAGGATTATTGCCTGCTACGTTGCGTGATTCCTAGCCTGCTCAGGTCCGTGAGTATTGCCTGCTGAGTTGGGTGATTCCTGCCTGCTCAGGTCGATGCCTGCTGTATTGCCTGCTGAGTTGCGTGATTCTTGCCTGCTCAGCTCCATGATTATTGCCTGCTGAGCTGCGCGATTCCTGCCTGCTATCTTCTTGATTATTGGCTGCTGAGCTCCGTGATTCCTGCCTGCTCAGCTTCTTGATTATTGCCTGCTGAGCTGCGTGATTCCTGCTTGCTCAGCTCCATAATTATTGCCTGCTGAGCTGCGTGACTCCTGCCTGCTCTACTTCTTGATTATAGCCTGCTGAGCTGCGTGATTCCTGCTTGCTCAGCTCCATGATTATTGCTTGCTGAGTTGCGTAATTAGTGCCTGCTCAGTCCAGAGAGAGGAGCGGTCTGAGTCACGTGATTAGAGTCTGCTTATCCACTTCATTACAGCCTTCAGTTCCATGATTATTGCCTGCTAAGTTGCGTGATTCCTGCCTGCTCAGGTCCCTGAGTATTGCCTGCTGAGTTGCGTGATTCCTGCCTCCTCAGCTCAATGATTATTGCCTGCTGAGCTGCGCGATTCCTGCCTGCTAGCTTCTTGATTATTGGCTGCTGAGCTGCTTGATTCCTGCCTGCTCATCTTTTGATTATTGCCTGCTGAGCTGCGTGATTCCTGCTTGCTCAGCTCCATGATTATTGCCTGCTGAGCTGCGTGATTCCTGCCTGCTCAACTTCTTGATTATTGCCAGCTGAGCTGCGTGATTGATTTGCTGCTTGCTCAGCTCCATGATTATTGCCTGCTGAGCTGCGTGATTCCTGTCTGCTCAGCTTCTTGATTATTGCTTGCTGAGCTGCATGATTCCTGCTTGCTCAGCTCCATGATTACTGCCTGCTGAGCTGCGTGATTCCTGCCTGCTCAGCTCCATGATTATTGCCTGCTGAGCTGCGTGATTCCTGTCTGCTCAGTCATGGGTGTTATTGCCTGCTGAGTCACGTGTTTAGAGTCTGCTTAGCCACTTCATGGCAGCTGCTCAGCTGCCTGCTCAGCTCATGATTATTGCCTGCTGAGCTGCGTGATTCCTGCCTGCTCAGCTCCTTGATTTTTGCCTGCTGAGCTGCGTGATTCCTGCCTGCTCAGCTCTTTGATTATTGCCTGCTGAGCTGCGTGATTCCTGCCTGCTCAGCTCCATGATTATTGCCTGCTGAGCTGCGTGATTCCTGCTGCTCAGCTCCATGATTATTGCCTGCTGAGCTGCGTGATTCCTGCCTGCTCAGCTCCATGATTGTGCCTGCTGAGCTGCGTGACTGTGATTCAGTCATGATTGCCATGATCTGCCTGCTCAGCTGTTTATTATTGCCTGCTCAGCCACGTGATTCTGCTCAGCCTGCTCTGCTCCGTGATTGCTGCTCAGCTCCATGATTTGCCTGCTGAATCTGCGTGATTCCTGCCTGCTCAGCTCCTTGATTATTGCCTGCTGAGCTGCATGATTCCTGCCTGCTCAGCTCCATGTGATTATTGCCTGCTGAGCTGCATGATTCGTGTCTGCTCAGTCATTGATTGTTTGCCTGCTGAGTCACGTGATTAGAGTCTGCTTAGCTCTTTTCATTGCAGCTGCTGCTCAGCTCCTGATTATTGCCTGCTCAGCTGCGTGATTCCTGCCTGCTCAGCTCCTTGATTTTTGCCTGCTGAGCTGCGTGATTCCTGCCTGCTCAGCTCCTTGATTACTGCCTGCTGAGCTGCGTGATTCCTGCCTGCTCAGCTCCAGGAGTATTGTCTGCTGGGCTGCAAGATTCGTGTCTGCTCAGTCATGGGTGTTGAGCCTGCTGAGTCACGTGTTTAGAGTCTGCTTAGCCACTTCATGGCAGTCTGCTCAGCTCCTTGAAATTTGCCAGCTGAGCTGCGAGATTCGTGCCTGCTCAGCTCCTTGATTTTTGCCTGCTGAGCTGTGTGATTCCTGCCTGCTCAGCTCCATGACTATTGCCTGCTGAGCTGCATGATTGGTGTCTGCTGAGCTGCACCATTGGTGTCTGCTGAGCTGCACCATTGGTGTCTGCTGAGCTGCCCAATTGGTGTCTGCTCAGTCAAGGGTGTAGAGCCTACTGAGTCACGTGTTTAGAGTCTGCTTAGCCACTTCATTACAGTCTGCTCAGCTCCATGACGATTTCCTGCTCCTCTCCGTGATTAGTGCCCTCTTAGTCAAGTGATTAGTGCCTGCTCAGCCCTTTGATTATTGCCTCCTGAGGCACGTGATCAGTGCATGATAGCCACGTGATCAGCGCCTCTCAGTCACGTGATCAGCGCTGCTCAGTCACGTGATCAGTGCCTGCTCAGTCACGTGATCAGTGCCTGCTGAGTCACGTGATCAGTGCCTGCTCAGTCACGTGATCAGTGCATGCAGTCACATGATCAGTGCATGCTCAACCACGTGATCAGGGCCTGCTCAGCTCACGGGATCAGTGCCTGCTGTATGCGGGATTAGCGCTTGCTCAGCTGCATGATTAATCCCTGTTCAGCTGCATGACTCGTGCCTGATCAGCTGTGTGATTAGTCCCTGCTCAGCTGCGTGATTAGTGCCTGCTCAGGATCATGATTAAGTGCCATGCTGAGTCACGTGATTAGAGCCTGCTCAGCCACGTGATTACAGTCTGCTCAGCTCCATGATTATTTGCCTGCTCAGCTGCATGATTAATGCCTGCTCAGCTGCGTGATTCCTGCCTGCTCAGCTGTGTGATTTTGCCTGCTCAGCTGCGTGATTATTGCCTGCTCAGCTGGGTTGATTCCTGCTTGCTCAGTCTCCGTGATTATTGTCTGCTGAGCTGCTTGATTCCAGCCTGCTCAGCTCCATGATTATTGCCTGCTGAGCTGCGTGATTCCTGCCTGCTCAGCTCCTTGATTATTGCCTGCTGAGCTGCGTGATTCCTGCCTGCTCAGCTCCATGATTATTGCCTGCTGAGCTGCGTGATTCCTGCCTGCTCAGCTTCATGATTATTGCCTGCTGAGCTGCGTGATTCCTGCCTGCTCAGCTCCATGATTATTGCCTGCTGAGCTGCGTGATTCCTGCCTGCTCAGCTCCATGATTATTGCCTGCTGAGCTGCGTGATTCCTGCCTGCTCAGCCAGAGATGATGATTGCCTGCCTGTGCTGAGAGAGTTGATTATCCACTTGCGTGATTACAGCGTTCAGCTCCATGATTATTGCCTGCTGAGCTGCGTGATTCCTGCCTGCTCAGGTCCGTGATTATTGCCTGCTGAGCTGCGTGATTCCTGCCTGCTCTCCATGAGCTGCCTGCTGATTGATTTGCCTGCTGAGCTGCTGATTATTGCCTGCTGAGCTGCGATGATTCCTGCCTGCTCAGCTTCTTGATTATTGCCTGCTGAGCTGCGTGATTCCTGCCTGCTCAGCTCCTTGATTTTTGCCTGCTGAGCTGCGTGATTCCTGCCTGCTCAGCTCCATGATTATTGTCTGCCTGCTGAGCTGCTGATTCCTGCCTGCTCAGCCTGCTGAGTTATTGTTTGTCTGCTGAGCTGCTGATTCCTGTCTGCTCAGCTCCATGATTATTTGCCTGCTGAGCTGCGTGATTCCTGCCTGCTCAGCTCCTTGATTTTTGCCTGCTGAGCTGCGTGATTCCTGCCTGCTCAGCTCCATGATTATTGCCTGCTGAGCTGCGTGATTCCTGCCTGCTCAGCTCCATGATTATTGTCTGCTGAGCTGCACCATTGGTGTCTGCTGAGTTTTGGTGTCTGCTCAGTCATGGGTGTGGAGCCTGCTGAGTCACGTGTTTAGAGTCTGCTTAGCCACTTCATTACAGTCTGCTCAGCTCCATGACGATTTCCTGCTCCTCTCCGTGATTAGTGCCTCTTAGTCAAGTGATTAGTGCCTGCTCAGCTCTTTGATTATTGCCTCCTGAGGAACGTGATCAGTGCATGATAGCCACGTGATCAGCGCCTGCTCAGTCACGTGATCAGCGCCTGCTCAGTCACGCGTGATTCTGCCTGCTAGCCTCCGTGATCAGTGCCTGCTGAGTCACGTGATCAGTGCCTGCTCAGTCACGTGATCAGTGCTGTGCTCAGTGCATGCTCAGTCACAGCTGCGTGATCAGTGCATGCTCAACCACGTGATGCATGCTGGGCCTGCTCAGTCACGTGATCAGGGCCTGCTGAATCAGGGATTAGCGCTTGCTCAGCTGCATGATTAATCCCTGTTCAGCTGCATGACTCGTGCCTGATCAGCTGTGTGATTAGTCCCTGCTCAGCTGCATGATTAGTGCCTGCTCAGGTCCGGATTAACAGGCCGGCTGAGTCACGTGATTAGAGTCTGCTTAGCCACTTCATTACAGTGCTGCTCAGCTCCATGATTATTGCCTGCTAAGCTGCGTGATTCCTGCCTGCTCAGCTTCTTGATTATTGCCTGCTGAGCTGCGTGATTCCTGTCTGCTCAGCTCCTTGATTATTGCCTGCTGAGCTGCGTGATTCCTGCCTGCTCAGCTCCTTGATTATTGTCTGCTGGGCTGCGTGATTCGTGCCTGCTCAGCTCATGATTTTGCCTGCTGAGTCGTGACGTGTTTAGAGTCTGATTAGCCTCTGAGCTGGCAGTCTGCTCAGCTCCTTGAATTATTGCCTGCTGAGCTGCGTGATTCCTGCCTGCTCAGCTTCTTGATTTTTGCCTGCTGAGCTGCGTGATTCCTGCCTGCTCAGCTCCATGATTATTGCCTGCTGAGCTGCGTGATTCCTGCTGCTCAGCTCCATGATTGGTGCCTGCTGAGCTGCGTGATTGGTGTCTGCTCAGCTCCATGATTATTGCCTGCTGAGCTGCGTGATTCCTGCCTGCTGCTGCTCATGATTATTGCATGCTGAGCTGCGTGATTGCCTGCTCAGCTCACGTGATTATTGTCTGCTTATCCACGTGATTCCTGTCTGCTCAGCTCCATGATTATTGCCTGCTGAGCTGCGTGATTCCTGCCTGCTCAGCTTCTTGATTTTTGCCTGCTGAGCTGCGTGATTCCTGCTTCCTCAGCTCCATGATTATTGCCTGCTGAGCTGCGTGATTCCTGCTTGCCTCAGCTCCATGATTTTGCCTGCTGAGCTGCGTGATTCCTGCCTGCTCAGCTCCTTGATTACTGCCTGCTGAGCTGCGTGATTCCTGCCTGCTCAGCTCCTGATTATTGTCTGCTGAGCTGCGTGATTCCTGTCTGCTCAGCTCATGATTACTGCCTGCTGAGCTCACGTGATTCCTCTGAATCTGCTCAGCTCCTCAGATTGATTCTGCTGAGCTGCGTGAAATTAGTGCCTGCTCAGTCTGGAGATGATTTTGCCTGCTGCTGAGCACGTGATTCCTGCCTGTCTGCTTATCCACTGCCTGCTGAGCTTACAGCCTGCTCAGCTCCATGATTATTGCCTGCTGAGCTGCGTGATTCCTGCCTGCTCAGCTCCATGATTGTTTGCCTGCTGAGCTGCGTGATTCCTGCCTGCTCAGCTTCTTGATTATTGCCTGCTGAGCTGCGTGATTCCTGCTTGCTCAGCTCCATGATTATTGCCTGCTGAGCTGCGTGATTCCTGCCTGCTCATCTCCATGATTTTTGCCTGCTGAGCTGCGTGATTAGTGCCTGCTCAGTTCCTTGAGATTGCCAGCTGAATCACGTGATTAGAGTCTGCTTATCCACTTCAGTACAGCCTTCAGCTCCAGGATTATTGCCTGCTGAGTTGCGTGATTCCTAGCCTGCTCAGGTCCGTGAGTATTGCCTGCTGAGCTGCGTGATTCCTGCCTGCTCAGGTCCGTGAGTATTGCCTGCTGAGCTGCGTGATTCTTGCCTGCTCAGCTCCATGATTATTGCCTGCTGAGCTGCGTGATTCCTGCCTGCTGCATCTTCTTGATTATTGCCTGCTGCTGCGTGCTGCGCTGATTCAGCTGCCTGCTGCTGAGCTCCTGCTGCTCAGCTCCATGATTATTGCCTGCTGAGCTGCGTGATTCCTGCCTGCTCAGCTCCATGATTATTGCCTGCTGAGCTGCGTGATTCCTGCTTGCTCAGCTCCATGATTGCCTTGGCTGCTGCCTGCTGCGTGATTGATTAGTGCCTGCTCAGCTCCGTGATTCCTGTCTGCTCAGCTCCATGATTCATTGCCTGCTGCTGAGCTCTGTGATTCCACTTCATTACAGCCTGCTCAGCTCCTTGATTATTGCCTGCTGAGCTGCGTGATTCCTGCCTGCTCAGCTCCGTGATTATTGCCTGCTGAGCTGCGTGATTCCTGCCTGCTCAGCTCCATGATTATTGCCTGCTGAGCTGCGTGATTCCTGCCTGCTCAGCTTCTTGATTATCGCCAGCTGAGCTGCGTGATTCCTGCTTGCTCAGCTCCATGATTATTGCCTGCTGAGCTGCGTGATTCCTGCCTGCTCAGCTTCTTGATTATTGCCTGCTGAGCTGCGTGATTCCTGCCTGCTCAGCTCCATGATTATTGCCTGCTGAGCTGCGTGATTCCTGCTTGCTCAGCTCCATGATTATTGCCTGCTGAGCTGCGTGATTCCTGCCTGCTCAGCTCTTGAAATTGCCTGCTGAGCTGCATGACTCCTGCCTGCTCAGCTCCATGATTATTGCCTGCTGAGCTGCGTGATTCCTGCTTGCTCAGCTCCATGATTTTGCCTGCTGAGCTGCGTGATTGCCTGCTGCTCAGCTTCTTGATTATTGCATGTTGAGCTCACGTGATTCCTGCTTGCTCAGCTCCATGATTATTGCCTGCTGAGCTGCGTGATTCCTGCTTGCTCAGCTCCATGATTATTGCCTGCTGAGCTGCGTGTGATTCCTGCCTGCTCAGCTCCTTTGATTTATTGCCTGCTGAGCTGCGTGATTCCTGCCTGCCTGCTCAGCTCCATTGATTATTGCCTGCTGAGCTGCGTGATTCCTGCTTGCTCAGCTCCATGATTATTGCCTGCTGAGCTGCGTGATTCCTGCCTGCTCAGCTCCTTCATTATTGCTTGCTGAGCTGCGTGATTCCTGTCTGCTCAGCTCCATGATTATTGCCTGCTGAGCTGCGTGATTCCTGCCTGCTCAGCTCCATGATTACTGCCTGCTGAGCTGCGTGATTCCTGCCTTGCTCAGCTCCATGATTTTTGTCTGCTGAGCTGCGTGATTAGTGCCTGCTCAGTCATGTGTGGAGCCTGCTGAATCACGTGTTTAGAGTCTGTTTATCCACTTCATGGCAGTCTTCAGCTCCATGATTATTGCCTGCAGAGCTGCGTGATTATTTGCCTGCTCAGCTCCTTGATTGCTGTCTGCTGAGCTGCGTGATTCCTGCCTGCTCAGCTCCAGGAGTATTGTCTGCTGGGCTGCAAGATTCGTGTCTGCTCAGTCATGGGTGTCGAGCCTGCTGAGTCACGTGTTTAGAGTCTGCTTAGCCACTTCATGGCAGTCTGCTCAGCTCCTTGAATTTTGCCAGCTGAGCTGCGAGATTCGTGCCTGCTCAGCTCCTTGATTTTTGCCTGCTGAGCTGTGTGATTCCTGCCTGCTCAGCTCCATGAGTATTGCCTGCTGAGCTGCATGATTGGTGTCTGCTGAGCTGCACCATTGGTGTCTGCTGAGCTGCACCATTGGTGTCTGCTGAGCTGCCCAATTG
The DNA here is from genome assembly GCF_027580195.1 of Bos mutus. Taxonomy (NCBI): domain Eukaryota; kingdom Metazoa; phylum Chordata; class Mammalia; order Artiodactyla; family Bovidae; genus Bos; species Bos mutus. The sequence goes on from NW_027219751.1 coordinate 42,955, forward strand.
GTGTCTGCTCAGTCAAGGGTGTAGAGCCTACTGAGTCACGTGTTTAGAGTCTGCTTAGCCACTTCATTACAGTCTGCTCAGCTCCATGACGATTTCCTGCTCCTCTCCGTGATTAGTGCCCTCTTAGTCAAGTGATTAGTGCCTGCTCAGCCCTTTGATTATTGCCTCCTGAGGCACGTGATCAGTGCATGATAGCCACGTGATCAGCGCCTCTCAGTCACGTGATCAGCGCCTCTCAGTCACGTGATCAGTGCAAGCTCAGTCACGTGATCAGTGCCTGCTGAGTCACGTGATCAGTGCCTCTCAGTCACGTGATCAGTGCATGCTTAGTCACATGATCAGTGCATGCTCAACCACGTGATCAGGGCCTGCTCAGGCACGGGATCAGGGCCTGCTGCATCAAGGGATTAGCGCTTGCTCAGCTGCATGATTAATCCCTGTTCAGCTGCATGACTCGTGCCTGATCAGCTGTGTGATTAGTCCCTGCTCAGCTGCATGATTAGTGCCTGCTCAGGATCGGATTAAGGGCCGGCTGAGTCACGTGATTAGAGTCTGCTCAGCTGCATGATTACAGTCTGCTCAGCTCCATGATTCGTGCCTGCTCAGCTGCGTGATTAGTGCCTGCTCAGCTCCATGATTATTGCCTGCTGAGCTGCGTGCCTGCTGCTCAGCTTCTTGAAAATTTCCTGCTGAGCTGCTGATTCCTGCTTGCTCAGCTCCATGATTATTGCCTGCTGAGTTGCTGCGTGATTCCTGTCTGCTCAGCTCCATGATTATTGCCTGCTGAGCTGCGTGATTCCTGCCTGCTCAGCTTCTTGATTATTGCCTGCTGAGCTGCGTGATTCCTGCTTGCTCAGCTCCATGATTATTGCCTGCTGAGCTGCGTGATTCCTGCTTGCTCAGCTCCATGATTTTTGCCTGCTGAGCTGAGCTGCGTGATTCCTGCTTGCTCAGCTCCATGATTATTGCCTGCTGAGCTGCGTGATTCTTCCTGCTTCTGCTCAGCTCCATGATTATTGCCTGCTGAGCTGCGTGATTCCTGCCTGCTCAGCTCCGTGATTATTGCCTGCTGAGCTGCGTGATTCCTGCCTGCTCAGCTCCATGATTATTGCCTGCTGAGCTGCGTGATTCCTGCCTGCTCAGCTCCATGATTATTGCCTGCTGAGCTGCGTGATTCCTGCCTGCTCAGCTCCGTGATTATTGCCTGCTGAGCTGCATGATTTTCTGCCTGCTGATTCCATGAGTATTGCCTGCTGAGTTGCGTGATTCTTGCCTGCTGCAGCTCTCAGCTCCATGATTATTGCCTGCTGAGCTGCGTGATTCCTGCCTGCTCATCTTCTTGATTATTGCCTGCTGAGCTGCGTGATTCCTGCCTTGCTCTGCTTGCTGCTGAGCCCGTGATTGTGCCTGCTGAGCTGCGTGATTCCTGCCTGCTCAGCTCCATGATTATTGCCTGCTGAGCTGCGTGATTCGTGCCTGCTCAGCTCCTTGATTACTGTCTGCTGAGCTGCGTGATTCCTGCCTGCTCAGCTCCAGGATTATTGTCTGCTGGGCTGCAAGATTCGTGTCTGCTCAATCATGTGGGTGTCTGAGCCTGCTGAGTCACGTGTTTAGTGATCTGCTCTAGCCTCTTCATGGCAGTCTGCTCAGCTCCTTGATTTTGCCAGCTGAGCTGCGAGATTCGTGCCTGCTCAGCTCCTTGATTTTTGCCTGCTGAGCTGTGTGATTCCTGCCTGCTCAGCTCCATGACAGTGCCTGCTGAGCTGCATGATTGGTGTCTGCTCAGCTGTGACCATTTGCTCTGCTGAGCTGCACCAGGTTGCGTGATTGGTGTCTGCTGAGCTGCCGTGATTGGTGTCTGCTCAGTCAAGTGGTGTGCCTGCTGAGCCTGCTCTGCAGTCACGTGTTTAGAGTCTGCTGAGCCACTTGATTACAGTCTGCTCAGCTCCATGATCGATTGCCTGCTCCTCTCCGTGATTAGTGCCCTCTTCAGCTCCAGTGATTAGTGCCTGCTCAGCCTTTGATGATTCCTGCCTGCTCAGCAGGCGTGATTCAGTGCCTGTGAGCCACGTGATCAGTGCCTGCTCAGTCACGTGATCATTTGCCTGCTCAGCTGCGTGATCAGTGCCTGCTCAGTCACGTGATTCCTGGTGCCTGCTGAGCTCAGTCGTGATCAGTGCCTGCTCAGTCACGTGATCAGTGCCTGCTCAGCTCACGTGATCAGTGCCTGCTCAGTCACGTGATTTTGCCTGCTCAGCCACGTGATTCTGCCTGCCTGCTGTGGCTGCGGTGATTCAGCTGCTTGCTCAGCTCCATGATTATTGCCTGCTGAGCTGCGTGATTCCTGCCTGCTCAGCTGCATGATTTTTGCCTGCTGAGCTGCGTGATTCCTGCCTGCTCAGCTCCATGATTAGTGCCTGCTCAGCTGCGTGATTCCTGCCTGCTGCTCAGCTCCATGATTATTGCCTGCTGAGCTCACGTGATTCCTGTCTGCTCAGCTCCACTGATTATTGCCTGCTGAGCTGCGTGATTCTGCCTGCTCAGCTCCATGATGATTTGCCTGCTGAGCTGCGTGATTCCTGCCTGCTCAGCTTCTTGATTATTGCCTGCTGAGCTGCGTGATTCCTGCCTGCTCAGCTCCTTGATTTTTGCCTGCTGAGCTGCGTGATTCCTGCCTGCTCAGCTCCATGATTATTGCCTGCTGAGCTGCGTGATTCCTGCCTGCTCAGCTCCATGATTTTTTGCCTGCTGAGCTGCGTGATTCCTGCCTGCTCAGCTTCTTGATTATTGCCTGCTGAGCTGCGTGATTCCTGCCTGCTCAGCTCCATGATTATTGCCTGCTGAGCTGCGTGATTCCTGCCTGCTCAGCTTCTTGATTATTGCCTGCTGAGCTGCGTGATTCCTGCTTGCTCAGCTCCATGATTATTGCCTGCTGAGCTGCGTGATTCCTGCCTGCTCAGCTCCATGATTATTGCCTGCTGAGCTGTGTGATTCCTGCCTGCTCAGCTCCTTGATTATTGCCTGCTGAGCTGCGTGATTCCTGCCTGCTCAGCTTCTTGATTATTGCATGCTGAGCTGCGTGATTTCTGCTTGCTCAGCTCAATGATTATTGCCTGCTGAGCTCCGTGATTCCTGCTTGCTCAGCTCAATGATTACTGCCTGCTGAGCTGCGTGATTCCTGCTTGCTCAGATCCATGATTTTTGCTTGCTGAGCTGGGTAATTAGCGCCTGCTCAGTCCCGAGAAAAGAGCTGCTGAAGCTTGCGTGATTAGAGTCTGCTGAGCACTTGATTCCTGCCTGCTCAGCTCCATGATTATTGCCTGCTGAGCTGCGTGATTCGTGCCTGCTCAGCTCCTTGATTACTGTCTGCTGAGCTGCGTGATTCCTGCCTGCTCAGCTCCAGGAGTATTGTCTGCTGGGCTGCAAGATTCGTGTCTGCTCAGTCACGGGTGTCAAGCCTGCTGAGTCACGTGTTTAGAGTCTGCTTAGCCACTTAATGGCAGTCTGCTCAGCTCCTTGATTTTTGCCAGCTGAGCTGCGTGATTCGTGCCTGCTCAGCTCCTTGATTATTGCCTGCTGAGCTGTGTGATTCCTGCCTGCTCAGCTCCATGAGTATGCCTGCTGAGCTGCATGATTCCTGTCCTGCTGCCTGCTGCTCATTTGTGCTGCCAGCTGATTGGTGCCTGCTGAGCTGCGTGATTCCTGTCTGCTCAGCTCCATGATGTTTGCCTGCTGAGTCACGTGTTTCCTGTCTGCTCAGCTTCTTGATTTTTGTTTGCTGAGCTCGTGACGATTCCTGCTTGCTCAGCGTGATGATTAGTGCCTGCTGAGCCAAGTGATTTCCTGCCTGCTCAGCTCCTTTGATTTTGCCTGCTGAGCTGCGTGATTAGTGCCTGCTCAGTTCCGTGATCAGCGCCAGCTGAATCACGTGATTCAGTCTGCTTATCCACTTGAGTACAGCCTGCTCAGCTCCGTGATTATTGCCTGCTCAGCTCACGTGATTCAGTGCCTGCTCAGCTCCGTGATCAGTGCCTGCTGAGTCACGTGATTCAGTGCCTCAGCTCAGCTCACGTGATTAGTGCCTGCTCAGTCACGTGATAGTGCCTGCTCTGTGTTAGCGCCTGCTCAGCTCTTGATTGCCTGATCAGCCTGAGCTCCCTGCTCATCACGTGATTAGTGCCTGCTGCTCAGCTGCGCGTGATTCCTGCCTGCTCAGCTTCTTGATTATTGCCTGCTGAGCTGCGTGATTCAGTGCTGCTCAGCTCCATGATTATTGCCTGCTGAGCTGCGTGATTCCTGCCTGCTCAGCTCCATGATTATTGCCTGCTGAGCTGCGTGATTCGTGCCTGCTCAGCTCCTTGATTATTGCCTGCTGAGCTGCGTGATTCCTGCCTGCTCAGCTCCATGATGTTGCTGCTGCTGAGCTGCGTGATTAGTGTCTGCTCAGTCCCCTGCCTGCTGAGTCACGTGATTAGTGTCTGCTTAGCCACTTGATTCCAGCCTGCTCAGCTCCATGATTTTTGCCTGCTGAGCTGCGTGATTCCTGCCTGCTCAGCTCCTTGATTTTTGCCTGCTGAGCTGCGTGATTCCTGCCTGCTCAGCTCCATGATTGCCTGCCTGCTGAGCTGCGTGATTCCTGCCTGCTGCTCAGCTCCATGATTTGCTGCCTGCTGCGTGATTCCTGCGTGATTCCTGCCTGCTCTGCTCAGCGTGATTATTGCCTGCTGAGCTGCGTGATTCCTGCCTGCTCAGCTCCATGATTATTGCCTGCTGAGCTGCGTGATTCCTGCCTGCTCAGCTCCATGATTATTGCCTGCTGAGCTGCGTGATTCCTGCCTGCAGTCAGCTCCATGATTATTGCCTGCTGAGCTGCTGCGTGATTCCTGCTGCTGCTCAGCTTCTTGATTATTGCCTGCTGAGCTGCGTGATTCCTGCCTGCTCAGCTCCTTGATTTTGCCTGCTGAGCTGCGTGATTCCTGCCTGCTCAGCTCCATGATTATTGCCTGCTGAGCTGCGTGATTCGTGCCTGCTCAGCTCCTTGATTACTGTCTGCTGAGCTGCGTGATTGTGCCTGCTCAGCTCCAGGATGTATTGTCTGCTGGGCTGCGTGATTCGTGTCTGCTCAGTCACGGGTGTCGAGCCTGCTGAGTCACGTGTTTAGAGTCTGCTTAGCCACTTCATGGCAGTCTGCTCAGCTCCTTGATTTTTGCCTGCTGAGCTGCGTGATTAGTGCCTGCTCAGCTCCTTGATTTTTGCCTGCTGAGCTTGTGATTCCTGCCTGCTCAGCTCCTTTGATTATTGCCTGCTGAGCTGCGTGATCAGTGTCTGCTCAGCTGCGTGATCAGTGCCTGCTGAGCTGCGTGATTGGTGTCTGCTCAGTCACGTGATCAGTTGCCTGCTGAGTCACGTGTTTGAGTCCTCAGCTCCGTGATTAGTGCCTGCTGAGCTGCGTGTGCCTGCTCAGCTCACGTGATTTCAGTGCCTGCTGCCTGCTCAGTCACGTGATCAGTGCCTGCTCAGCTCCGTGATTCAGTGCCTGCTCAGCTCTTTGATTCCTGCCTGCTCAGCTCACGTGATTTTGCCTGCTGAGCTGCGTGATCAGTGCCTGCTCAGCTCACGTGATTAGTGCCTGCTCAGCTGCGTGATTCAGTGCCTGCTCAGCCACGTGATTAGTGCCTGCTCAGCTGCGTGATTAGTGCCTGCTCAGTCACCGTGAGTGCCTGCTGCCTGCTCAGCTCCGTGATTAGTGCCTGCTCAGTCACGTGATTCCTGCCTGCTCAGCTCCGTGATTAGTGCCTGCTGAGCTGCGTGATTCTGCCTGCTCAGCTCCGTGATTATTGCCTGCTGAGCTGCGTGATTCCTGCCTGCTCAGCTCCATGATTATTGCCTGCTGAGCTGCGTGTGATGATTCCTGCCTGCTCAGGCTCGTGATCAGCGTGATTATTGCCTGCTCAGGCTGCGTGATTAGTGCCTGCTCAGCTCCATGATTATTGCCTGCTGAGCTGCGTGATTCCTGCCTGCTCAGCTCCGTGATTTTGATTAGCCTGCTGCTTAGCCTCGTGATGACAGTGCCTGCTCAGCTCCATGATTATTGCCTGCTGAGCTGCGTGATTCCTGCCTGCTCAGCTTCGTGATTATTGCCTGCTGAGCTGCGTGATTCCTGCCTGCTCAGCTCCATGATTATTGCCTGCTGAGCTGCGTGATTCCTGCCTGCTCAGCTCCTTGATTATTGCCTGCTGAGCTGCGTGATTCCTGCCTGCTCAGCTCCTTGATTATTGCCTGCTGAGCTGCGTGATTCCTGCCTGCTCAGCTCCTTGATTATTGCCTGCTGAGCTGCGTGATTCCTGCCTGCTCAGCTCGTGATTATTGCCTGCTGAGCTGCTGTGATTCCTGCCTGCTCAGCTCCGTGATTATTGCCTGCTGAGCTGCGTGATTCCTGTCTGCTCAGCTCCTTGATTTTTGCAGCTGCTCAGCTGCGTGTTTGCCTGCTGCCAGCTCATGATTCCTGCCTGCTCAGCTCCTTGATTTTTGCCTGCTGAGCTGCGTGATTCCTGCCTGCTCAGCTCCTTGATTTTTGCCTGCTGAGCTGTGTGATTCCTGCCTGCTCAGCTCCATGATTTGCCTGCTGAGCTGCGTGATTATTTGTGTCTGCTCAGCTGCACCATGATTTGTGCCTGCTGAGCTGCGTGATTGGTGTCTGCCTGCTCAGCGTGATTTGTGCCTGAGTCACGTGCTCCGTGATTATTGCCTGCTACAGTCTGCTCAGCTGATGACGATTTGCCTGCTCCTCTCGTGTGATTAGTGCCCTGCTTAGCCTGCGTGATTTAGTGCCTGCTCAGCTCTTTGATTATTGCCCTGCTGAAGCTGCGTGATTCAGTGCCTGCTCAGCTCCACGTGATTATTGCCTGCTGAGCTGCGTGATTCCTGCCCTCTGTCACGTGCCTGATCAGTCTGCTCAGTCACGTGATCAGTGCCCTCTCTCAGTCACGTGATCAGTGCCTCTCGTGATCAGTGCCTCTCAGTCACGTGATCAGTGCCTGCTCAGTCACGTGATCAGTGCATGCTCAGCCACGTGATCAGTGCCTGCTCAGCCAGGGCCGTGATCAGGGCCTGCTCTGCTGAGCGTGATTCAGCTGCCTGCTGAATCAAGGGATTAGCGTGCCTGCTCAGCTGCATGATTAATCCCTGCTCAGCTGCGTGATTCGTGCCTGATCAGCTGTGTGATTAGTCCCTGCTCAGCTGCGTGATTATTGTGCCTGCTCAGGACCGGGTTAGGAGCCTGGCTGCTCAGCGTGATTGAGTGTCTGCTAGCCACTTGATGACAGTCTGCTCAGCTCCATGATTATTGCCTGCTAAGCTGCGTGATTCCTGCCTGCTCAGCTTCTTGATTATTGCCTGCTGAGCTGCGTGATTCCTGCTTGCTCAGCTCCATGATTATTGCCTGCTGAGCTGCGTGATTCCTGCCTGCTCAGCTTCTTGATTATTGCATGCTGAGCTGCGTGATTCCTGTTTGCTCAGCTCCATGATTATTGCCTGCTGAGCTGCGTGATTCCTGCTTGCTCAGCTCCATGATTTTTTTTGCCTGCTGAGCTGCATAATAAGTGCCTGCTCAGTCCCCAGAGGAGCCGGCTGAATCACGTGATTAGAGTCTGCTTATCCAGTTCATTACAGCCTTCAGCTCCATTATTATTGCCTGCTAAGTTGCGTGATTCCTGCCTGCTCAGGTCCGTGAGTATTGCCTGCTGAGTTGCGTGATTCCTGCCAGCTCAGCTCCATGATTATTGCCTGCTGAGCTGCGCGATTCCTGACTGCTAGCTTCTTGATTATTGGCTGCTGAGCTGCCTGATTCCTGCCTGCTCTGCTTCTTGATTATTGCCTGCTGAGCTGCGTGATTCCTGCTTGCTCAGCTCCAGGATTATTGCCTGCTGAGCTGCGTGATTCGTGCCTGCTCAGCTCCTTGATTACTGTCTGCTGAGCTGCGTGATTCCTGCCTGCTCAGCTCCAGGAGTATTGTCTGCTGGGCTGCAAGATTCGTGTCTGCTCAGTCACGGGTGTCAAGCCTGCTGAGTCACGTGTTTAGAGTCTGCTTAGCCACTTAATGGCAGTCTGCTCAGCTCCTTGATTTTTGCCAGCTGAGCTGCGAGATTCGTGCCTGCTCAGCTCCTTGATCTTTGCCTGCTGAGCTGTGTGATTCCTGCCTGCTCAGCTCCATGAGTATTGCCTGCTGAGCTGCATGATTGGTGTCTGCTGAGCTGCACCATTTGTGTCTGCTGAGCTGCACCATTGGTGTCTGCTGAGCTGCCCAAATTGTGTCTGCTCAGTCACGGGTGTAGAGCCTGCTGCGTCACGTGTTTAGAGTCTGCTTAACCACTTCATTACAGTTTGCTCAGCTCCTTGACGATTTCCTGCTCCTCTCCGTGATTAGTGCCCTCTTAGCCAAGTGATTAGTGCCTGCTCAGCTCTTTGATTATTGCCTCCTGAAGCACGTGATCAGTGCATGATAGCCACGTGATCAGCGCCTCTCAGTCACGTGATCAGCGCCCTCAGTCACGTGATCAGCGCCCCTCAGTCACGTGATCAGCGCCTCTCAGTCACGTGATCAGTGCCTCTCAGTCACGTGATCAGTGCCTCTCAGTCACGTGATCAGTGCCTCTCAGTCACGTGATCAGTGCCTCTCAGTCACGTGATCAGTGCATGCTCAGTCACGTGATCAGTGCATGCTCAGCCACGTGATCAGGGCCTGCTCAGTCACGTGATCAGGGTCTGCTGAATCAAGGGATTAGCGCTTGCTCAGCTGCATGCTTAATCCCTGCTCAGCTGCGTGACTCGTGCCTGATCAGCTGTGTGATTAGTCCCTGCTCAGCTGCGTGATTAGTGCCTGCTCAGGACCGGGTTAGGAGCCGGCTGAGTGACGTGATTAGAGTCTGCTTAGCCACTTCATGACAGTCTGCTCAGCTCCATGATTATTGCCTGCTAAGCTGCGTGATTCCTGCCTGCTCAGCTTCTTGATTATTGCCTGCTGAGCTGCGTGATTCCTGCTTGCTCAGCTCCATATTTATTGCCTGCTGAGCTGCGTGATTCCTGCCTGCTCAGCTTCTTGATTATTGCATGCTGAGCTGCGTGATTCCTGTTTGCTCAGCTCCATGATTATTGCCTGCTGAGCTGCGTGATTCCTGCTTGCTCAGCTCCATGATTTTTGCTTGCTGAGCTGCATAATAAGCTGCCTGTGCCTGCTCAGTCCCCAGAGAGAGCCGGCTGAATCACGTGATTAGAGTCTGCTTATCCAGTTCATTACAGCCTTCAGCTCCAATTATTATTGCCTGCTAAGTTGCGTGATTCCTGCCTGCTCAGGTCCGTGAGTATTGCCTGCTGAGTTGCGTGATTCCTGCCAGCTCAGCTCCATGATTATTGCCTGCTGAGCTGCGCGATTCCTGACTGCTAGCTTCTTGATTATTGGCTGCTGAGCTGCCTGATTCCTGCCTGCTCTGCTTCCTGCCTGCTCTGCTTCTTGATTATTGCCTGCTGAGCTGCGTGATTCCTGCTTGCTCAGCTCCAGGATTTGCTTGCTGAGCTGCGTGAGTCGTGCCTGCTCAGCTCCTTGATTACTGTCTGCTGAGCTGCGTGATTCCTGCCTGCTCAGCTCCAGGAGTATTGTCTGCTGGGCTGCAAGATTCGTGTCTGCTCAGTCACGGGTGTCAAGCCTGCTGAGTCACGTGTTTAGAGTCTGCTTAGCCACTTAATGGCAGTCTGCTCAGCTCCTTGATTTTTGCCAGCTGAGCTGCGAGATTCGTGCCTGCTCAGCTCCTTGATCTTTTGCCTGCTGAGCTGTGTGATTCCTGCCTGCTCAGCTCCATGAGTATTGCCTGCTGAGCTGCATGATTGGTGTCTGCTGAGCTGCACCATTTGTGTCTGCTGAGCTGCACCATTGGTGTCTGCTGAGCTGCCCAAATTGTGTCTGCTCAGTCACGGGTGTAGAGCCTGCTGCGTCACGTGTTTAGAGTCTGCTTAACCACTTCATTACAGTTTGCTCAGCTCCTTGACGATTTCCTGCTCCTCTCCGTGAATAGTGTGCCCTCTTAGCCAAGTGATTAGTGCCTGCTCAGCTCTTTGATTATTGCCTCCTGAAGCACGTGATCAGTGCGTGATCACGTGATCAGCGCCTCTCAGTCACGTGATCAGCGCCTCTCAGTCACGTGATCAGCGCCTCAGTCACGTGATCAGCGCCTCTCAGTCACGTGATCAGTGCCTCTCAGTCTCAGTCACGTGATCAGTGCCTCTCAGTCACGTGATCAGTGCCTCTCAGTCACGTGATCAGTGCCTGCTCAGTCACGTGATCAGTGCCTGCTCAGTCGTGATCAGTGCATGCTCAGTCACGTGATCAGTGCATGCTCAGCCACGTGATCAGGGCCTGCTCAGTCACGTGATCAGGGTCTGCTGAATCAGGGATTAGCGCTTGCTCAGCTGCATGCTTAATCCCTGCTCAGCTGCGTGACTCGTGCCTGATCAGCTGTGTGATTAGTCCCTGCTCAGCTGCGTGATTAGTGCCTGCTCAGGACCGGGTTAGGAGCCGGCCGGCTGAGTGACGTGATTAGAGTCTGCTTAGCCACTTCATTGACAGTCTGCTCAGCTCCATGATTATTGCCTGCTAAGCTGCGTGATTCCTGCCTGCTCAGCTTCTTGATTATTGCCTGCTGAGCTGCGTGATTCCTGCTTGCTCAGCTCCATATTTATTGCCTGCTGAGCTGCGTGATTCCTGCCTGCTCAGCTTCTTGATTATTGCATGCTGAGCTGCGTGATTCCTGTTTGCTCAGCTCCATGATTATTGCCTGCTGAGCTGCGTGATTCCTGCCTGCTCAGCTCCATGATTATTGCCTGCTGAGCTGCATGATTCCTGCCTGCTCAGTCCCCTTGATCTTTGCCGGCTGAATCACGTGATTGAGTGATTTATCCAGTTCATTCAGCCTTCAGCTCCATTATTATTGCCTGCTGAGCTGCGTGATTCCTGCCTGCTCAGTCCGTGAGTATTGCCTGCTGAGTTGCGTGATTCCTGCCAGCTCAGCTCAGCTCCATGATTATTGCCTGCTGAGCTGCTGAGTCTGCTCAGCTCCTGATTCCTGCTTGATTTTTTGCCTGCTGAGCTGCTGCTGATTCCTGCCTGCTCTCAGCTCCTTGATTTTGCCTGCTGAGCTGTGTGATTTGCCTGCTGCTCAGCTCCAGGATTGCTGCCTGCTGATTTGTGCCTGCTGCGTGATTGTGCCTGCTCAGCTGCTTGATTACTGTCTGCTGAGCTGCGTGTGATTCCTGCCTGCTCAGCTGCTGAGCTGCAGATTGGTGTCTGCTGAGCTGCAAGATTTGTGTCTGCTCAGTCACGTGGTCAAGCCTGCTGAGTCACGTGTTTAGAGTCTGCTTAGCCACTTCATTCAGTTTGCTCAGCTCCTTGATTTTTGCCTGCTGAGCTGCGTGATCGTGCCTGCTCAGCTCCGTGATTAGTGCCTGCTGAGCCAAGTGATTAGTGCCTGCTCAGCTCTTTGATTATTGCCTGCTGAAGCTGCGTGATGTGCCTGCTAGCCACGTGATGCTGCCTGCTCAGCTCACGTGATTGCTGCTCAGCTGCACGTGATCAGTGCTGCTCACGTGATCAGTGCTGCAGCTGCTCAGTCTGCTCGTGATCAGTGCCTGCTCAGTCACGTGATTGCCTGCTCAGTGCTGCTCTGCTCAGTGATCAGTGCCTGCTCAGCACGTGTCAGTGCCTGCTCCTCTCCGTGATCAGTGCCCTCTCAGCTCACGTGATCAGTGCCTGCTCAGCTCTCCACGTGATTTTGCCTGCTGAGCTGCGTGATCAGTGCCTGCTCAGCTCAGCTCGTGATCAGTGCCTGCTCAATCTGCGTGATCAGTGCCTGCTCAGCTCATGCGTGATCCCTGCTCAGCACGCTCGTGAGCTGTGCCTGATCTCCGTCTGCTCAGCTCACGTGATCAGTGCCTGCTCAGTCACGTGATCAGTGCCTGCTCAGCTCTCAGCGTGATCAGTGCCTGCTCAGTCACGTGATCAGTGCCTGCTCAGTGCTCATGCGTGAGTGATCTGTGCTCAGTCAGTGCCACGTGATCAGTGCCTGCTCAGCTCCGTGATCAGTGCCTGCTCAGCCGCGTGATCTGCCTGCTGCTCAGCGGATTATTGCCTGCTGAGCTGCGCTGCCTGCTGCTTGCGTGATTGCCTGCTCAGCTGCTGCCTGCTTAATCCCTGCCTGCTCAGCTGCGTGATGATCCCTGCTGCTGTGATTCTGCCTGATCAGCTGCTGTGATTAGTGCCTGCTCAGCTGCGTGATTGCTGCTGCTCTGTGGCTTATTGCCTGCTGAGCTGCGTGATTCCTGCCTGATCAGAGTCTGCTTAGCTGCAGCTTCGTGATTCCTGTCTGCTCAGCTCCATGATTATTGCCTGCTGAGCTGCGTGATTCCTGCCTGCTCAGCTTCATGATTATTGCCTGCTGAGCTGCGTGATTCCTGCCTGCTCAGCTCCATATTTATTGCCTGCTGAGCTGCGTGATTCCTGCCTGCTCAGCTCCTTGATTGATTGCCTGCTGAGCTGCTCAGTGATTCCTGCCTGCTCAGCTCTCAGCTCATGATGATTGCCTGCTGAGCTGCGTGATTCCTGCTTGCTCAGCTCCATGATTATTGCCTGCTGAGCTGCATAATAAGTGCCTGCTCAGTCCCCAGAGAGGAGCCGGCTGAATCACGTGATTAGAGTCTGCTTATCCAGTTCATTACAGCCAGCTCAGCTCCAATGATTATTGCCTGCTAAGTTGCGTGATTCCTGCCTGCTCAGGTCCGTGTGAGTATTGCCTGCTGAGTTGCGTGATTCCTGCCAGCTCAGCTCCATGATTATTGCCTGCTGAGCTGCTGATTCCTGACTGCTAGCTTTGATTATTGGCTGCTGAGCTGCCTGATTCCTGCCTGCTCTGCTTCTTGATTATTGCCTGCTGAGCTGCGTGATTCCTGCTTGCTCAGCTCCAGGATTATTGCCTGCTGAGCTGCGTGATTCGTGCCTGCTCAGCTCCTTGATTACTGTCTGCTGAGCTGCGTGATTCCTGCCTGCTCAGCTCCAGGAGTATTGTCTGCTGGGCTGCAAGATTCGTGTCTGCTCAGTCACGGGTGTCAAGCCTGCTGAGTCACGTGTTTAGAGTCTGCTTAGCCACTTAATGGCAGTCTGCTCAGCTCCTTGATTTTTGCCAGCTAGCTGCGAGATTCGTGCCTGCTCAGCTCCTTGATCTTTGCCTGCTGAGCTGTGTGATTCCTGCCTGCTCAGCTCCATGAGTATTGCCTGCTGAGCTGCATGATTGGTGTCTGCTGAGCTGCACCATTTGTGTCTGCTGAGCTGCACCATTGGTGTCTGCTGAGCTGCCCAAATTGTGTCTGCTCAGTCACGGGTGTAGAGCCTGCTGCGTCACGTGTTTAGAGTCTGCTTAACCACTTCATTACAGTTTGCTCAGCTCCTTGACGATTTCCTGCTCCTCTCCGTGAATAGTGCCCTCTTAGCCAAGTGATTAGTGCCTGCTCAGCTCTTTGATTATTGCCTCCTGAAGCACGTGATCAGTGCATGATAGCCACGTGATCAGCGCCTCTCAGTCACGTGATCAGCGCCCTCAGTCACGTGATCAGCGCCTCTCAGTCACGTGATCAGTGCCTCTCAGTCACGTGATCAGTGCATGCTCAGTCACGTGATCAGTGCCTCTCAGTCACGTGATCAGTGCCTCTCAGTCACGTGATCAGTCTCGTCACGTGTCACGTGCATGCTCAGTCACGTGATCAGTGCATGCTCAGTCGTGATCAGTGCATGTGATCACGTGATCAGGGCCTGCTCAGTCACGTGATCAGGGTCTGCTGAATCAAGGGATTAGCGCTTGCTCAGCTGCATGCTTAATCCCTGCTCAGCTGCGTGACTCGTGCCTGATCAGCTGTGTGATTAGTCCCTGCTCAGCTGCGTGATTAGTGCCTGCTCAGGACCGGGTTAGGAGCCGGCTGAGTGGCGTGATTAGAGTCTGCTTAGCCACTTCATGACAGTCTGCTCAGCTCCATGATTATTGCCTGCTAAGCTGCGTGATTCCTGCCTGCTCAGCTTCTTGATTATTGCCTGCTGAGCTGCGTGATTCCTGCTGCTGCTCAGCTCAGCTCCATGATTTATTGCCTGCTGAGCTGCGTGATTCCTGCCTGCTCAGCTTCTTGATTATTGCCTGCTGAGCTGCTGCGTGATTCCTGTTTGCTCAGCTCCATGATTATTGCCTGCTGAGCTGCGTGATTCCTGCTTGCTCAGCTCCATGATTTTTGCCTGCTGAGCTGCATGATTTGCCTGCTCAGCCCCCATGAGCCGGCTGCCTGCTGAGTCTGCTTATCCAGTTCATTGCCTGCTCAGCTCCAATTGATTATTGCCTGCTGAAGCTGCGTGATTCCTGCCTGCTCAGCTCGTGATTATTGCCTGCTGTTCTGCGTGATTCCTGCTGCTCAGCTCCATGATTATTGCCTGCTGAGCTGCGTGATTCCTGCCTGCTCTGATTTTGCCTGCTGAGCTGCCTGATTCCTGCCTGCTCAGCTTCTTGATTATTGCCTGCTGAGCTGCGCTCAGCTGCTCAGGCTTGATGCCTGCTGCTGCTGTCGTGCCTGCTCAGCTCCTTGATTACTGTCTGCTGAGCTGCGTGATTCCTGCCTGCTCAGCTGTGATTGTCTGCTGCTGAGCTGCTGATTCCTGCCTGCTCAGCTTCTTGATTTTTGCCTGCTGCTGCTGCTGCAGTCTTCCTTGATTTTTGCTGCTGAGCTGTGTGATTCCTGCCTGCTCAGCTCCATGATTTTTGCCTGCTGAGCTGTGTGATTCCTGCCTGCTCAGATTGATTATTGCCTGCTGAGCTGCGTGATTGCCTGTCTGCTGAGCTGCGTGATTGTGTCTGCTCAGCTGTGATTATGTGTCTGCTGGGCTGCATTGATTGTGTCTGCTCAGTCACGTGTGTAGAGCCTGCTGAGTCACGTGTTTAGAGTCTGCTTAGCCACTTCATTGCAGTTTGCTCAGCTCCTTGACGATTTCCTGCTCCTCTCCGTGATTAGTGCCTGCTGAGCTGCGTGATTAGTGCCTGCTCAGCTCTTTGATTATTGCCTGCTGAGCTGCGTGATTCAGTGCCTGCTCAGCTCTCGCGTGATCATTGCCTGCTCAGCTGCGTGATTGGTGCTGCTCAGCTCACGTGATTTGTGCTGCTCAGTCTGCGTGATCAGTGCCTGCTCAGTCACGTGATCAGTGCTGCTCAGTCACGTGATCAGTGCCTGCTCAGTCACGTGATCAGTGCCTGCTCAGTGCACGTGATCAGTGCCTGCTCAGCTCACGTGATCAGTGCTGCTCTCACGCTCACGTGATGCCTGCCTGCTCAGTCACGTGATCAGTGTCTGCTGAATCAAGTGATTTAGCCTGCTTGCTCAGCTGCATGATTAATCCCTGCTCAGCTGCGTGATTCGTGCCTGCTCAGCTGTGTGATTAGTCCCTGCTCAGCTGCGTGATTAGTGCCTGCTCAGGACCGTGGTTAGTGCTGCCGGCTGAGTGGCGTGATTCTCAGTCAGTGATCAGCCGCCTCTGACAGTCTGCTCAGCTCCATGATTATTGCCTGCTCAGCTGCGTGATTCCTGCCTGCTCAGCTCTTGATGATTGCCTGCTGAGCTGCGTGATCTGTGCCTGCTCAGCTCCATATTTGTGCCTGCTGAGCTGCGTGATTCCTGCCTGCTCAGCTTCTTGATTATTGCCTGCTGAGCTGCGTGATTCCTGTTTGCTCAGCTCCATGATGATTTGCCTGCTGAGCTGCTGATTCCTGCTTGCTCAGCTCAGCTCCATGCTTTTTGCTTGCTGAGCTGCTGAAGTGCCTGCTCAGTCCATGATCTTTGCCTGCTGAATCTGACGTGATTGCCTGCTCAGGATTCAGTCATGCCAGTTCATCATTTCTGCCTCAGCTCCTGATTATTGCCTGCTAAGTTGCGTGATTCCTGCCTGCTCAGGTCCGTGAGTATTGCCTGCTGAGTTGCGTGATTCCTGCCAGCTCAGCTCCATGATTATTGCCTGCTGAGCTGCGTGATTCCTGCCTGCTCAGCTTCTTGATTATTGGCTGCTGAGCTGCCTGATTCCTGCCTGCTCTGCTTCTTGATTATTGCCTGCTGAGCTGCGTGATTCCTGCTTGCTCAGCTCCAGGATTATTGCCTGCTGAGCTGCGTGATTCCTGCCTGCTCAGCTCCTTGATTACTGTCTGCTGAGCTGCGTGATTCCTGCCTGCTCAGCTCCAGGAGTATTGTCTGCTGGGCTGCAAGATTCGTGTCTGCTCAGTCACGGGTGTCAAGCCTGCTGAGTCACGTGTTTAGAGTCTGCTTAGCCACTTAATGGCAGTCTGCTCAGCTCCTTGATTTTTGCCAGCTGAGCTGCGAGATTCGTGCCTGCTCAGCTCCTTGATCTTTGCCTTTGCCTGCTGAGCTGTGTGATTCCTGCCTGCTCAGCTCCAGAGTATTGCCTGCTGAGCTGCATGATTGGTGTCTGCTGAGCTGCACCATTTGTGTCTGCTGAGCTGCACCATTGGTGTCTGCTGAGCTGCCCAAATTGTGTCTGCTCAGTCACGGGTGTAGAGCCTGCTGCGTCACGTGTTTAGAGTCTGCTTAACCACTTCATTACAGTTTGCTCAGCTCCTTGACGATTTCCTGCTCCTCTCCGTGAATAGTGCCCTCTTAGCCAAGTGATTAGTGCCTGCTCAGCTCTTTGATTATTGCCTCCTGAAGTGCGTGATCAGTGCGTGATAGCCACGTGATCAGCGCCTCTCAGTCACGTGATCAGCGCCCTCAGTCACGTGATCAGCGCCTCAGTCACGTGATCAGTGCCTCTCAGTCACGTGATCGTGTGCCTGCTCAGTCACGTGATCAGTGTGCCTCTCAGTCACGTGATCAGTGCCTCTCAGTCACGTGATCAGTGCATGCTCAGTCACGTGATCAGTGCATGCTCAGCCACGTGATCAGGGCCTGCTCAGTCACGTGATCAGGGTCTGCTGAATCAGGGATTAGCGCTTGCTCAGCTGCATGCTTAATCCCTGCTCAGCTGCGTGAGCTCGTGCCTGATCAGCTGTGTGATTAGTCCCTGCTCAGCTGCGTGATTAGTGCCTGCTCAGGACCGGGTTAGGAGCCGGCTGAGTGACGTGATTAGAGTCTGCTTAGCCACTCATGCGACAGTCTGCTCAGCTCCATGATTATTGCCTGCTAAGCTGCGTGATTCCTGCCTGCTCAGCTTCTTGATTTTGCCTGCTGAGCTGCGTGATTCCTGCTTGCTCAGCTCCATATTTATTGCCTGCTGCTGATTCCTGCCTGCTGCTCCGTGATTCCTGCCTGCTCAGCTCCTTGATTGCTTGCCTGCTGAGCTGCGTGATTTCCTGCCTGCTCAGCTCTGAGCTGCCTGATGATTATTGCCAGCTGAGCTGCTGAGCTGCGATTGCTGCCTGATTGCTCTGCTGCTCCTGCTGCTGCATGATTTTGCCTGCTGCTTGATTGTTCCTGCTGCAGTGCTGCCTGCCTGCTGAGCTCCGTGATTATTGCCTGCTCTGCTGCGTGATTCAGCTCATTCCAGCCTTCAGCTGCTCAGCTGCCTGATTCCTGCCCAGTTGCGTGATTCCTGCCTGCTCAGCTCGTGATTTGTGCCTGCTCAGCGTGATTTTGCCTGCTTCTGCCTGCTCAGCTCTCCATTTTGCCTGCTGAGCTGCGTGATTCCTGCCTGCTTGAGCTGCTGAGCTGATTTGCCTGCCTGCTCTGCTCTGCGTGATTCCTGCCTGCTCAGCTTCGTGATTGTGCCTGCTCAGCTTGTGATTCCTGCCTGAGCTCCGTGATTCTGCTGCTTCTTTCCTGCCTGCTCAGCTCGTGATTTGTGCCTGCTGAGCTGCGTGATGTGTGCCTGCTCAGCTCCTGCTGCTTGCTGCTGCTCAGCTGCGTGATGCTGCCTGCCTGCTCTGCCTGCTGAGCTGCGTGTCTGCCTCTGTCTGCTGATCAGCTGCTCAGTGCGTGATCAGTGCCTGCTCAGTGTCTGTCAGCTGAGTCCGTGCTCTGCTCAGCTGCGTGATCAGTGTCTGCTCAGCTCCTTGATTTTTGCCTGCTGAGCTGCTCTGCCTGCTCAGCTGATTGATTGTGCCTGCTCAGCTGCTGATTCAGTGCTTGCTCAGCCTGTGATGCGTGCTGCTGCTGATGCCTGCCTGCTCAGCTGCATTGATGATTTGCTGCTCAGCTGCGTGATTAGTGCCTGCTGAGCTGCACGTGATCAGCTGCCTGCTCAGCTGCTCAGTGCCTGCTGCCTGCTGAGCTGCCTCAGTCTCTTTGCCTCTTCGTGATCAGTGCCTGCTCAGCTGCATTCTGCCTGCTCAGCTGCGTGATTCCTGCTGCTCAGCTGCTGCGTGATTAGTGCCTGCTCAGCTCGTGATGATTCCTGCCTGCTCAGCTCCTTGATTCATTGCCTGCTGAGCTGCGTGATTCCGTGCCTGCTCAGCTCCTGATTTTGCCTGCAGCTGCGTGATTCCTGTTTGCTCAGTCCGTGATTGCCTGCTGAGCTGCGTGATTCAGCCTGCTCAGTGATTCTTGCTGCTCAGTGCCTGCTCATTGATCATTGCCTGCTGAATCGTGTTGATCAGTGCCTGCTCAGCTCCAGCTGATTGTGCCTGCTGAGTTGCGTGATTCCTGCCTGCTCAGGTCCGCCTGCTGAGTTGCGTGATTCCTGCCTGCTCAGCTCCATGATTATTGCCTGCTGAGCTGCGTGATTCCTGACTGCTCAGCTTCTTGATTGGCTGGCTGCTGATTCCTGCCTGCTCAGCTGATTGCCTGCCTGCGTGATTGCTGCCTGCTCAGCTTGATGATTTGCCTGCTGAGCTGCGTGATTCCTGCTTGCTCAGCTCAGGATGATTATTGCCTGCTGAGCTGCGTGATTCCTGCCTGCTCAGCTCCTTGATTACTGTCTGCTGAGCTGCGTGATTCCTGCCTGCTCAGCTCCAGGAGTATTGTCTGCTGGGCTGCAAGATTCGTGTCTGCTCAGTCACGGGTGTCAAGCCTGCTGAGTCACGTGTTTAGAGTCTGCTTAGCCACTTAATGGCAGTCTGCTCAGCTCCTTGATTTTTTTGCCAGCTGAGCTGCGAGATTCGTGCCTGCTCAGCTCCTTGATCTTTGCCTGCTGAGCTGTGTGATTCCTGCCTGCTCAGCTCCATGAGTATTGCCTGCTGAGCTCATGATTGGTGTCTGCTGAGCTGCACCATTTGTGTCTGCTGAGCTGCACCATTGGTGTCTGCTGAGCTGCCCAAATTGTGTCTGCTCAGTCACGGTGGTGTAGAGCCTGCTGCGTCACGTGTTTAGAGTCTGCTTAACCACTTCATTACAGTTTGCTCAGCTCCTTGACGATTTCCTGCTCCTCTCCGTGAATAGTGCCCTCTTAGCCAAGTGATGATTAGTGCCTGCTCAGCTCTTTGATTATTGCCTCCTGAAGTGCGTGATCAGTGCATGATATGTGCACGTGATCGTGCCTCTCAGTCACGTCAGCGCCCTCAGTCATCGTGATCGCGCCCTCAGTCACGTGATCAGTGCCTCTCAGTCACGTGATCAGTGCCTCTCAGTCACGTGATCAGTGCTGCTCAGTCACGTGATCAGTGCCTGTGTCCTCTCAGTCACGTGATCGTGCCTCTCAGTCACGTGATCAGTGCATGCTCAGTCACGTGATCAGTGCCTGCTCAGTCAGATCGCGTGATCAGGGCCTGCTCAGTCTGCGTGATCAGGTCTGCTCAGCTGGTGATTAGCCCCTGCTCAGCTGTGATTCGTGCTGCTCAGTGCTTGAATGCCTGCTCAGCTGCGTGATGAGTGCCTGCTCAGCTGTGTGATTAGTCCCTGCTCAGCTGTGATTAGTGCCTGCTCAGCTGTGTGTGCCTGCTCAGCTGCGTGATTAGTGCCTGCTCAGGACCGGGTTAGAGCTGCTGAGCTGCGTGATTAGAGTCTGCTCAGCCACTTTGCCTGCTCAGCCTGTCTGCTCCTGCTCCTCAGCTGATTGATTGCCTGCTGAGCTGCGTGATTCCTGCCTGCTCAGCTCCTTGATTATTGCCTGCTGAGCTGCGTGATTCCTGCTTGCTCAGCTCCATATTTATTGCCTGCTGAGCTGCGTGATTCCTGCCTGCTCAGCTTCTTGATTTTTGCATGCTGAGCTGCGTGATTCCTGTTTGCTCAGCTCCATGATTATTGCCTGCTGAGCTGCGTGATTCCTGCTTGCTCAGCTCCATGATGATTTTTGCTTGCTGAGCTGCATAATAAGTGCCTGCTGCTCAGTCCTGAATCAGTGAGTCCAGAGGAGCGGCTGAATCACGTGATTAGAGTCTGCTTATCCAGTTCATTACAGCCTTCAGCTCCTGCGTGATTATTGCCTGCTAAGTTGCGTGATTCCTGCCTGCTCAGGTCCGTGAGTATTGCCTGCTGAGTTGCGTGATTCCTGCCAGCTCAGCTCCATGATTATTGCCTGCTGAGCTGCGCGATTCCTGACTGCTAGCTTCTTGATTATTGGCTGCTGAGCTGCCTGATTCCTGCCTGCTCTGCTTCTTGATTATTGCCTGCTGAGCTGCGTGATTCCTGCTTGCTCAGCTCCAGGATTATTGCCTGCTGAGCTGCGTGAGTCGTGCCTGCTCAGCTCCTTGATTACTGTCTGCTGAGCTGCGTGATTCCTGCCTGCTCAGCTCCAGGAGTATTGTCTGCTGGGCTGCAAGATTCGTGTCTGCTCAGTCACGGGTGTCAAGCCTGCTGAGTCACGTGTTTAGAGTCTGCTTAGCCACTTAATGGCAGTCTGCTCAGCTCCTGATTTTTTTGCCAGCTGAGCTGCGAGATTCGTGCCTGCTCAGCTCCTTGATCTTTGCCTGCTGAGCTGTGTGATTCCTGCCTGCTCAGCTCCATGAGTATTGCCTGGTGAGCTGCATGATTGGTGTCTGCTGAGCTGCACCATTGGTGTCTGCTGAGCTGCACCATTTGTGTCTGCTGAGCTGCACCATTGGTGTCTGCTGAGCTGCCCAAATTGTGTCTGCTCAGTCACGGGTGTAGAGCCTGCTGCGTCACGTGTTTAGAGTCTGCTTAACCACTTCATTACAGTTTGCTCAGCTCCTTGACGATTTCCTGCTCCTCTCCGTGAATAGTGCCCTCTTAGCCAAGTGATTAGTGCCTGCTCAGCTCTTTGATTATTGCCTCCTGAAGCACGTGATCAGTGCATGATAGCCACGTGATCAGCGCCTCTCAGTCGTGATCAGCGTGATCGTGCGCCTCAGTCACGTGATCAGTGCCTCTCAGTCACGTGATCAGTGCCTCTCACGTGATGTGTGTCACGTGATCTCTCAGTCACGTGATCAGTGCCTCTCAGTCACGTGATCACGTGATCAGTGCCTCTCAGTCACGTGATCAGTGCATGCTCAGTCACGTGATCAGTGCATGTCATCAGGTGCGTGATCAGTGCATGCTCAGCCACGTGATCAGGGCCTGCTCAGTCACGTGATCAGGGTCTGCTGAATCAGGGATTAGCAGCTGCATGCTCAGCTGCAGCTGCATGATTATCCCTGCTCAGCTGCGTGACTCGTGCCTGATCAGCTGTGTGATTAGTCCCTGCTCAGCTGCGTGATTAGTGCCTGCTCAGGACCGGGTTAGGAGCCGGCTGAGTGACGTGATTAGAGTCTGCTTAGCCACTTCCTGCTGCTGACAGTCTGTCAGCTCCATGATGATGCCTGCCTGCTGCTGCATGATTCCTGCCTGCTGCCTGCTGATTGATTCCTGCCTGCTGCTTTCTGCCTGCTGAGCTGATGCTTCTTGCTGCTCAGCTTATTTTGCCTGCCTGAGCTGCGTGATTCCTGCCTGCTCAGCTGATTATTTATTGCCTGCTGCTGCGTGATTCCTGTTTGCTCAGCTCCATGATTATTGCCTGCTGAGCTGCGTGATTCCTGCTGCTGCTCAGCTCCATGATTTTTGCTTGCTGAGCTGCATGATTTTGCTTGCTCCATGATTTTGCCTGCTGAGCTGCGTGATTCCTGCTTGCTCAGCTCCATGATTTTTTGCTGCTGAGCTGCATAATAAGTGCCTGCTCAGTCCCCAGAGAGAGCCGGCTGAATCACGTGATTCCAGTCTGCTTATCCAGTTCATTACAGCCTTCAGCTCCAATTATTATTGCCTGCTAAGTTGCGTGATTCCTGCCTGCTCAGGTCCGTGAGTATTGCCTGCTGAGTTGCGTGATTCCTGCCAGCTCAGCTCCATGATTATTGCCTGCTGAGCTGAGCCTGCTGCGCGATTCCTGACTGCTAGCTTCTTGATTATTGGCTGCTGAGCTGCCTGATTCCTGCCTGCTCTGCTTCTTGATTTGCCTGCCTGCTGAGCTGCGTGATTCCTGCTTGCTCAGCTCCAGGATTGCCTGCCTGCTGAGCTGCGTGAGTCGTGCCTGCTCAGCTCCTTGATTACTGTCTGTCTGCTGAGCTGCCTGATTCCTGCCTGCTCAGCTCCAGGAGTATTGTCTGCTGGGCTGCAAGATTCGTGTCTGCTCAGTCACGTGGTGTCAAGCCTGCTGAGTCACGTGTTTAGAGTCTGCTTAGCCACTTAATGGCAGTCTGCTCAGCTCCTTTTTTTTTTGCCAGCTGAGCTGCGAGATTCGTGCCTGCTCAGCTCCTTGATCTTTGCCTGCTGAGCTGTGTGATTCCTGCCTGCTCAGCTCCATGAGTATTGCCTGCTGAGCTGCATGATTGGTGTCTGCTGAGCTGCACCATTTGTGTCTGCTGAGCTGCACCATTGGTGTCTGCTGAGCTGCCCAAATTGTGTCTGCTCAGTCACGGGTGTAGAGCCTGCTGCGTCACGTGTTTAGAGTCTGCTTAACCACTTCATTACAGTTTGCTCAGCTCCTTGACGATTTCCTGCTCCTCTCCGTGAATAGTGCCCTCTTAGCCAAGTGATTAGTGCCTGCTCAGCTCTTTGATTATTGCCTCCTGAAGCACGTGATCAGTGCATGATAGCCACGTGATCAGCGCCTCTCAGTCACGTGATCGCCTCTCGTGATCAGCGCCTCAGTCACGTGATCTCTCGCCTCTCAGTCACGTGATCAGTGCCTCTCAGTCACGTGATCAGTGCCTCTCAGTCACGTGATCAGTGCTCAGTCACGTGATCAGTGCCTCTCACGTGATCAGTGCCTCTCAGTCACGTGATCAGTGCATGCTCAGTCACGTGATCAGTGCATGCTCAGCCACGTGATCAGGGCCTGCTCAGTCACGTGATCAGGGTCTGCTGAATCAAGGGATTAGCGCTTGCTCAGCTGCATGCTTAATCCCTGCTCAGCTGCGTGACTCGTGCCTGATCAGCTGTGTGATTAGTCCCCCTGCTCAGCTGCGTGATTAGTGCCTGCTCAGGACCGGGTTAGGAGCCGGCTGAGTGACGTGATTAGAGTCTGCTTAGCCACTTCATGACAGTCTGCTCAGCTCCATGATTATTGCCTGCTAAGCTGCGTGATTCCTGCCTGCTCAGCTTCTTGATTATTGCCTGCTGAGCTGCGTGATTCCTGCTTGCTCAGCTCCATATTTATTGCCTGCTGAGCTGCGTGATTCCTGCCTGCTCAGCTTCTTGATTATTGCATGCTGAGCTGCGTGATTTCCTGTTTGCTCAGCTCCATGATTATTGCCTGCTGAGCTGCGTGATTCCTGCTTGCTCAGCTCCATGATTTTTTGCTTGCTGAGCTGCATAATAAGTGCCTGCTCAGTCCCCAGAGAGGAGCCGGCTGAATCACGTGATTAGAGTCTGCTTATCCAGTTCATTACAGCCTTTCAGCTCCATTTATTATTGCCTGCTAAGTTGCGTGATTCCTGCCTGCTCAGGTCCGTGAGTATTGCCTGCTGAGCTGCGTTCCTGCCTGCTCAGCCAGCTCATGAGCTGCTGCTGAGCTGCCTGATTCCTGCTGCTGCTGAGCTGCTTGATTCCTGACTGCTAGCTTCTTGATTGCTGGCTGCTGCTGCTGCCTGATTCCTGCCTGCTCTGCTGCTTGATTATTGCCTGCTGAGCTGCGTGATTCCTGCTTGCTCAGCTCCTTGATTATTGCCTGCTGAGCTGCGTGATTCCTGCTCTGCTCAGCTCCTTGATTGTCTGTCTGCTGAGCTGCGTGATTCCTGCCTGCTCAGCTGCCTGCTCTGCTGAGCTGTCTGCTCAGCTGCAAGATTGTGTCTGCTCAGCTCAGTGCTCAGCTGCTCAGGTGTCAAGCCTGCTGAGTCACTGTTTAGAGTGTCTGCTCAGTCTTTGTCTGCTCAGCTGCTGCCTTGATTTTTGCCTGCTGAGCTGTGATTGCCTGCTCAGCTCCTGATTTTTGCCTGCTGAGCTGCTGCGATGCCTGCCTGCCTGCTGCTTGATTGTGCTCTGCTGAGCTGCATGATCTTTGCCTGCTGAGCTGCTGATTCCTGCCTGCTCAGCTGCATGTGATTGTGCCTGCTGAGCTGCATGATTGGTGTCTGCTGAGCTGCACCATTTGTGTCTGCTGCTGCTGCTGCTCCATTTGTGTCTGCTGAGCTGCGTGATTGTGTCTGCTCAGCTCTGTGATTAGTGCCTGCTGAGCCTGCTGCTGCTCAGCTCCGTGATTGTGTCTGCTAGCCACTGATGATTCAGTTTGCTCAGCTGCCTGCGATTTCTGCTCAGCTCCGTGATTAGTGCCTGCTCAGCTGCGTGATTGAGTGCCTGCTCAGCTCTTTGCGTGCCTGCTGATCAGTGCCTCTGCGTGATCAGTCTGCCTGCTCAGTTTTGCCTGCTGCTCAGCTGTCACGTGATCAGTGCCTGCTCAGTCACGTGATCAGTGCCTGCTCAGTCACGTGTGCCTGCTCAGTCACGTGATCAGTGCCTCTCAGTCACGTGATCAGTGCCTGCTCAGTCACGTGATCAGTGTGCTCTGCTCAGTCACGTGATCAGTGCCTGCTCAGTCACGTGATCAGTGCCTGCTCAGTCACGTGATCAGTGCTGCTCAGTCACGTGATCAGTGCCTGCTCAGCTCGTGATCAGCCTCTGCTGAGCTCCGTGATTAGTGCCTGCTCAGCTGCTCAGCTGCGTGCTTCCTGCCTGCTGCGTGCTCGTGCTGAGCAGCTGTGATTGTGCCTGCTCAGCTCCCTGCTCAGCTCGTGATTAGTGCCTGCTCGTGCCGGGTTGCCTGCCTGCTCAGTCACGTGATTGAGTCTGCTCAGCCACTTCATGACAGTCTGCTCAGCTCCATGATGCTGCCTGCTCAGCTGCGTGATTCCTGCCTGCTCAGCTCTTGATTATTGCCTGCTGAGCTGCGTGATTCCTGCCTGCTCAGCTCCATATTTATTGCCTGCTGAGCTGCGTGATTCCTGCCTGCTCAGCTTTCTTGATCTGCTGAGCTGCTGCTGAGCTGCGTGATTCCTGTTTGCTCAGCTCCATGATTGCTGCTCTGCTGCTGAGCTGCGTGATCTGCTGCTTGCTCAGCTCCATGATTTTTGCCTGCTGAGCTGCATCCCCAGAGTGCCTGCTCAGTCCTGAGTCAGAGAGGAGCCTGCTGAATCTCGTGATTAGAGTCTGCTTATCCAGTTCATTACAGCCTTCAGCTGATTCCTGCCTGCTCCTGCCTGCTGCCTGCGTGATTCCTGCCTGCTCAGGTCCGTGAGTATTGCCTGCTGATGATTGATTCCTGCCAGCTCAGCTCCATGATTATTGCCTGCTGAGCTTGATGATTCCTGACTGCTCAGCTTCTTGATTATTGGCTGCTGAGCTGCCTGATTCCTGCCTGCTCTGCTTCTTGATTATTGCCTGCTGAGCTGCGTGATTCCTGCTTGCTCAGCTCCAGGATTATTGCCTGCTGAGCTGCGTGATTCGTGCCTGCTCAGCAGCTCTGCTCAGCTTGCTGATTCCTGCCTGTCTGCCCAGCTGCAGTGATTCTGCTGCTGCTCAGCTCAGGAGTATTGTCTGCTGGGCTGCAAGATTCTGCCTGTCAGCTCGTGTCTGTCTGTCGTGGTGAGTCTGTCAAGCTGCTGAGTCACGTGTTTAGAGTCTGCCAGCCACTTGCTGGCAGTCTGCTCAGCTCCTTGATTTTTGCCAGCTGTGCCTGCTCAGCTCCTTGATTATTGCCTGCTGAGCTGCGTGATTCGTGCCTGCTCAGCTCCTTGATCTTTGCCTGCTGAGCTGTGTGATTCCTGCCTGCTCAGCTCCATGAGTATTGCCTGCTGAGCTGCATGATTGGTGTCTGCTGAGCTGCACCATTTGTGTCTGCTGAGCTGCACCATTGGTGTCTGCTGAGCTGCCCAAATTGTGTCAGCTCAGTCACGGGTGTAGAGCCTGCTGCGTCACGTGTTTAGAGTCTGCTTAACCACTTCATTACAGTTTGCTCAGCTCCTGCGATTTCCTGCTCCTCTCCGTGAATAGTGCCCTCTTAGCCAAGTGATTAGTGCCTGCTCAGCTCTTTGATTATTGCCTCCTGAAGCACGTGATCAGTGCATGATAGCCACGTGATCAGCGCCTCTCAGTCACGTGTCAGTCACGTGATCAGCGCTCAGTCACGTGATCAGCGCCTCTCAGTCACACGTGATCAGTCGCGTGATCTCAGTCACGTGATCAGTGCCTCTCAGTCACGTGATCAGTGCCTCTCAGTCACGTGATCAGTGCCTCAGTCACGTGATCAGTGCGTGATCAGTGCATGCTCAGTCACGTGATCAGTGCATGCTCAGCCACGTGATCAGGGCCTGCTCAGTCACGTGATCAGGGTCTGCTGAATCAAGGGATTAGCGCTTGCTCAGCTGCATGCTTAATCCCTGCTCAGCTGCGTGACTCGTGCCTGATCAGCTGTGTGATTAGTCCCTGCTCAGCTGCGTGATTAGTGCCTGCTCAGGACCGGGTTTAGCTGAGTGCCGGCTGAGTGCGTGATTAGAGTCTGCTTAGCCACTTCATGACAGTCTGCTCAGCTCCTGATTATTGCCTGCTAAGCTGCGTGATTGCCTGCTCAGCTTCTTGATTGCCTGCTGAGCTGTGATGATTCCTGCCTGCTCAGCTCCTTGATTTATTGCCTGCCTGCTGAGCTGCGTGATTCCTGCTGCTCAGCTCAGCTTGATATTTTGCTGCTGCTGAGATTCCTGTGCTCAGCAGCTTCTTGATTGCTGCAGCTGATTGATTGCTGCTGCTGATTGCTGCGTGATTCCTGTTTGCTCAGCTCCATGATTTTGCCTGCTGAGCTGCGTGATTCCTGCTTGCTCAGCTCCATGATTTTTTTTTTGCTTGCTGAGCTGCATAATAAGTGCCTGCTCAGTCCCCAGAGAGGAGCCGGCTGAATCACGTGATTAGAGTCTGCTTATCCAGTTCATTACAGCCTTCAGCTCCAATTATTATTGCCTGCTAAGTTGCGTGATTCCTGCCTGCTCAGGTCCGTGAGTATTGCCTGCTGAGTTGCGTGATTCCTGCCAGCTCAGCTCCATGATGATTGCCTGCTGATGCTGCGCGATTCCTGACTGCTGAGCTTGGCTGCTGATTCCTGACTGCTAGCTTCTTGATTGCTGAGCTGCTGCTGCTGCCTGATTCCTGCTTGCCTGCTGCTGCTTGATTGCCTGCTGAGCTGCTGAGCTGCGTGATTCCTGCTCCAGGATTGCTCCTGCTCCAGGATCCTGCCTGCTCAGCTGCTGATGCCTGCTGAGCTGCTGATTCCTGCCTGCTCAGCTGTGATTACTGTCTGCTGAGCTGCGTGATTCCTGCCTGCTCAGCTCCAGGAGTATTGTCTGCTGGGCTGCAAGATTCGTGTCTGCTCAGTCACTGGGTGTCAAGCCTGCTGAGTCACGTGTTTAGAGTCTGCTTAGCCACTTAATGGCAGTCTGCTCAGCTCCTTGATTTTTTTTTGCCAGCTGAGCTGCGAGATTCGTGCCTGCTCAGCTCCTTGATCTTTGCCTGCTGAGCTGTGTGATTCCTGCCTGCTCAGCTCCATGAGTATTGCCTGCTGAGCTGCATGATTGGTGTCTGCTGAGCTGCACCATTTGTGTCTGCTGAGCTGCACCATTTGTGTCTGCTGAGCTGCTGCACCATTGTGTCTGCTGAGCTGCACCATTGGTGTCTGCTGAGCTGCCCAAATTGTGTCTGCTCACGTGTTCACAGAGGTGTCAGAGCCTGCTCGTCACGTGTTTAGAGTCTGCTTAACCACTTCATTACAGTTTGCTCAGCTCCTTGACGATTTCCTGCTCCTCTCCGTGATTGAGTGCCCTCTTAGCTTGTGATTAGTGCCTGCTCAGCTCTTTGATTATTGCCTCCTGAAGCGCGTGATCAGTGCATGATGATCACGTGATCAGCGCCTCTCAGTCACGTGATCGCCCTCAGTCACGTGATCAGCGCCTCTCAGTCACGTGATCAGTGCCTCTCAGTCACGTGATCAGTGCATGCTCAGTCACGTGATCAGTGCCTCTCAGTCACGTGATCAGTGCCTCACGTGTCACGTGATCAGTGCATGCTCAGTCACGTGATCAGTGCATGCTCAGCCACGTGATCAGGGCCTGCTCAGTCACGTGATCAGGGTCTGCTGAATCAAGGGATTAGCGCTTGCTCAGCTGCATGCTTAATCCCTGCTCAGCTGCGTGACTCGTGCCTGATCAGCTGTGTGATTAGTCCCCCTGCTCAGCTGCGTGATTAGTGCCTGCTTAGTGCCTGCTCAGGAGCCGCCCGCTGGTTAGTGCCGGCTGAGTAGCGTGATTACAGTCTCTGACAGCCACTTGCCTGACAGTCTGCTCAGCTCAGCATGATTGCCTGCCTGCTGAGCTGCGTGATTCCTGCCTGCCTGCTGCTTGATTATTGCCTGCTGAGCTGCGTGATTCCTGCTTGCTCAGCTCCATATTTGCCTGCCTGCTGAGCTGCGTGATTCCTGCCTGCTCAGCTGCTGATTATTGCTGCTGAGCTGCTGATTCCTGTTTGCTCAGCTCCATGATTATTGCCTGCTGAGCTGCGTGATTCCTGCTTGCTCAGCTCCATGATTTTTTTGCTTGCTGAGCTGCATAATAAGTGCCTGCTCAGTCCCCAGAGAGGAGCCGGCTGAATCACGTGATTAGAGTCTGCTTATCCAGTTCATCCAGTTCATTCACAGCCTTCAGCTCAGCTTTATTATTGCCTGCTAAGTTGCGTGATTCCTGCCTGCTCAGGTCCGTGAGTATTGCCTGCTGAGTTGCGTGATTCCTGCCAGCTCAGCTCCATGATTGCCTGCCTGCTGAGCCTGATTCTGATTCCTGACTGCTAGCTTCTTGATTGCTGGCTGCTGCTGCTGCCTGATTCCTGCCTGCTCTGCTTCTTGATTATTGCCTGCTGAGCTGCGTGATTCCTGCTGCTCAGCTCCAGGATTATTGCCTGCTGAGCTGCGTGAGTTCGTGCCTGCTCAGCTCCTTGATTCTGTCTGCTGAGCTGCGTGATTCCTGCCTGCTCAGCTCCAGGAGTATTGTCTGCTGGGCTGCAAGATTCGTGTCTGCTCAGTCACGGGTGTCAAGCCTGCTGAGTCACGTGTTTAGAGTCTGCTTAGCCACTTAATGGCAGTCTGCTCAGCTTTTTGATTTTTGCCAGCTGAGCTGCGAGCGATTGCCTGTGCCTGCTTTCAGCTCCTTGATCTTTGCCTGCTGAGCTGTGTGATTCCTGCCTGCTCAGCTCCATGCTGTGTATTGCCTGCTGAGCTGCATGATTGGTGTCTGCTGAGCTGCACCATTTGTGTCTGCTGAGCTGCACCATTGGTGTCTGCTGAGCTGCCCATGTTGTTGTGTCTGCTCAGTCACGGGTGTAGAGCCTGCTGCGTCACGTGTT
This sequence comes from Bos mutus, assembly GCF_027580195.1. Lineage (NCBI taxonomy): Eukaryota > Metazoa > Chordata > Mammalia > Artiodactyla > Bovidae > Bos > Bos mutus. The sequence continues at coordinate 72,769 of NW_027219751.1, forward strand.
TAGAGTCTGCTTAACCACTTCATTACAGTTTGCTCAGCTCCTTGACGATTTCCTGCTCCTCTCCGTGATTAGTGCCCTCTTAGCCAAGTGATTAGTGCCTGCTCAGCTCTTTGATTATTGCCTCCTGAAGCGTGATCGTGATCAGTGCATGATCAGCCACGTGATCAGCGCCTCTCAGTCACGTGATCAGCGCCCTCAGTCACGTGATCAGCGCCTCTCAGTCACGTGATCAGTGCCTCTCAGTCACGTGATCAGTGCATGCTCAGTCGTGATCAGTGTGTCAGTCGTGATCAGTGCCTCTCAGTCACGTGATCAGTGCCTGCTCAGTCACGTGATCAGTGCATGCTCAGTCACGTGATCAGCATGCTGCTCAGTCACGTGATCAGGTGCCTGCTCAGTCACGTGATCAGGGTCTGCTGAATCACGTGATCAGCGCTGCTGCTGCTGCATGTAATCAGTGCCTGCTCAGCTGCGTTGAGTCGTGCCTGCTCAGCTGTGTGATTAGTCCTGCTGCTCAGCTGCGTGATTAGTGCCTGCTCAGGACCGGGTTAGAGCCTGCTGCGTGATTCAGTCTGCTGCCACTGATGACAGTCTGCTGCTCAGCTCCATGATTGCTGCCTGCTCAGCTGTGATTGCTGCCTGCTCTGCTGCTGAGCTGCCCTGATGAGCTGCCTGCTCAGCTCCATATTTATTGCCTGCTGAGCTGCGTGATTTCCTGCCTGCTCAGCTCTTGATTATTGCCTGCTGAGCTGCGTGATTCCTGTCTGCTCAGCTCCATGATTATTGCCTGCTGAGCTGCGTGATTCCTGCCTGCTCAGCTCCTTGATTTTTGCCTGCTGAGCTGCGTGATTGCCTGCTCAGCTCAGCTCCATTTTTATTGCCTGCTGAGCTGCGTGATTGCCTGCCTGCTCAGCTCTTGATTATTGCCTGCTGAGCTGCGTGATTCCTGCCTGCTCCAGTCCATTGAGTGCCTGCTCTTGCGTGATTGCCTGCTCAGCTCCTGATTCCTGATGCTGCCTGATTGCTCCTGCTCCTTGATTCCTGCCTGCCTGCTGAGCTGATTGCTGCTGATTCCTGCCTGCTCAGCTGCTTGATCCTTGCCTGCTGAGCTGCGTGATTGCTGCCTGCTGCTTGATTATTGCCTGCTGAGCTGCCTGCTGCCTGCTGCTCTGCTTGCTCTGCTGCTGAGCTGCTGCTGCTGCCTGCTGCGTGATTCTGCCTGCTGCTCAGCTCCTTGATTCAGCTGCCTGCTGCTGCGTGATTCCTGCCTGCTCAGCTCCTGATTATTGTCTGCTGAGCTGCGTGATTCCTGCCTGCTCAGCTCCAGGAGTATTGTCTGCTGGGCTGCAAGATTCGTGTCTGCTCAGTCACGTGGTGTCAAGCCTGCTGAGTCACGTGTTTAGAGTCTGCTTAGCTTAATGGCAGTCTGCTCAGCTCCTTGATTTTTGCCAGCTGAGCTGCGAGATTCGTGCCTGCTCAGCTCCTTGATCTTTGCCTGAGCTGAGCTGCTGATTCCTGCCTGCCAGCTGCTCAGCTGAGCTGCTGATGAGCTGCTGCTGCTGAGCTGCATGATTGTGTCTGCTGAGCTGCACCATTTGTGTCTGCTGAGCTGCACCATTGGTGTCTGCTGAGCTGCCCAAATTGTGTCTGCTCAGTCGTGTGTAGAGCCTGCTGCGTCACGTGTTTAGAGTCTGCTTAACCACTTCATTACAGTTTTTGCTCAGCTCCTTGACGATTTCCTGCTCCTCTCCGTGAATTAGTGCCCTCTTAGTGATTAGTGATTAGTGCCTGCTCAGCTCTTTGATTATTGCCTCCTGAAGCATCGTGATCAGTGCCTGATCAGCCACGTGATCACGTGCGCCTCTCAGTCACGTGATCAGCGCCCCTCAGTCACGTGATCAGCGCCCAGTCGTGATCAGTGCCTCTCAGTCACGTGATCAGTCTCAGTCACGTGATCACGTGATCAGTGTGTCTCTCAGTCACGTGATCAGTGCCTGCTCAGTCACGTGATCAGTCCTGTGTCACGTGATCAGTCATGCTCACGTGATCAGTGCCTGCTCAGTCACGTGATCAGTGCCTGCTCAGCTGCGTGATCAGTGCCTGCTCAGCTGCGTGATCATCTGCTGAATCTCTGCTCAGTGATCAGCTGCGTGATCTGCTCAGCTGCTGCTGCTCGTGCCTGATCAGCTGTGTGATTAGTCCCTGCTCAGCTGCGTGATTAGTGCCTGCTCAGCGGGTTAGGAGCTGCTGAGTTCCGTGATTAGTCTGCTGCTAGCCACTTCATGACAGTGTCTGCTCAGCTCCATGATTATTGCTCAGCTGCGTGTGATTCCTGCCTGCTCAGCTCCTTGATTATTGCCTGCTGAGCTGCGTGATTCCTGCTTGCTCAGCTCCATATTTTGCCTGCTGAGCTGCTGCGTGATTCCTGCCTGCTCAGCTTCTTGATTATTGCATGCTGAGCTGCTGCCTGATTTGCTCAGCTCCGTGATTCCTGCCTTGAGCTGCTCAGCTGCGTGATTCCTGCTTGCTCAGCTCCCTGATTTTTGCCTTGCTGCTGCTCAGCTGCATTAATAAGTGCCTGCTCTGCCGGCTGCGTGATTAGAGTCTGCTTATCCAGTTCATTACAGCCTCAGCTCCATTGATTTATTGCCTGCTGAAGTTGCGTGATTCCTGCCTGCTCAGGTCCGTGATTATTGCCTGCTGAGTTGCGTGATTCCTGCCAGCTCAGCTCCATGATTATTGCCTGCTGAGCTGCGATTCCTGACTGCTAGCTTCTTGATTATTGGCTGCTGCTGAGCTGATTCCTGCCTGCTCTGCTGATTGATTGATTGCCTGCTCTGCTGCGTGATTCCTGCCTGCTCAGCTCCAGGATGATGCCTGCTTGCTCAGCTCCAGGCCTGCTGCCTGCTGAGCTCCTCTGCTCAGCTGCTGCGTGCCTGCTCAGCTGCCTGATTACTGCCTCTGCTCAGCTGCGTGATTCCTGCCTGCTCAGCTCCAGGAGTGTCTGTCTGCTGGGCTGCAAGTTGTGTCTGCTCAGTCACCGGGTGTCAAGCCTGCTGAGTCACTGTTTAGAGTCTGCTTAGCTGCTTAATGGCTTGTCTGCTCAGCTCCTTGATTTTTGCCAGCTGAGCTGCCTGCTGATTCCTGCCTGCTCAGCTCCTTGATCTTTGCCTGCTGAGCTGTGTGATTCCTGCCTGCTCAGCTCCATGAGTATTGCCTGCTGCTGCATGATTGGTGTCTGCTGAGCTGCACCATTTGTGTCTGCTGAGCTGCACCATTGGTGTCTGCTGAGCTGCCCAAATTGTGTCTGCTCAGTCGGGGTGTAGAGCCTGCTGCGTCACGTGTTTAGAGTCTAACCTTAACCACTTCAGTTTACAGTTTGCTCAGCTCCTTGACGATTTCCTGCTCCTCTCCGTGAATAGTGCCCTCTTAGCCAAGTGATTAGTGCCTGCTCAGCTCTTTGATTATTGCCTCCTGAAGCACGTGATCAGTGCATGATAGCCACGTGATCAGCGCCTCTCAGTCACGTGATCAGCGCCTCAGTCACGTCACGTGATCAGTCGCGCCTCTCAGTCACGTGATCAGCCTCTCAGTCGTGTCACGTGATCAGTCCTCTCAGTCACGTGATCAGTGTGCCTCTCAGTCTCGTGATCAGTGCCTCTCAGTCACGTGATCAGTCAGTCGTGATCAGTGCATGTCAGTCACGTGATCAGTCAGCTGCTCATCACGTGATCAGGGCCTGCTCAGTCACGTGAGGGTCTGCTGAATCAAGGGATTAGCGCTTGCTCAGCTGCATGCTTAATCCCTGCTCAGCTGCGTGACTGACTCTGCCTGATCAGCTGTGTGATTAGTCCCTGCTCAGCTGCGTGATTAGTGCCTGCTCAGGACCGGGCCGGCTGAGCGGCGTGAGTGAGTCGTTAGATTAGAGTCTGCTTAGCCACTCATGATGACAGTCTGCTCAGCTCCATGATTATTGCCTGCTAAGCTGCGTGATTCCTGCCTGCTCAGCTTCTTGATTATTGCCTGCTGAGCTGCGTGATTCCTGCCTGCTCAGCTCCATATTTGCCTGCCTGCTGAGCTGCGTGATTCCTGCCTGCTCAGCTTCTTGATTTGCATGCTTGCTGCCTGCTGAGCTGCGTGATTCCTGCCTGCTCAGCTCCATGATTCCTGCCTGCTGAGCTGCTGAGCTGCTGCTGATCCCTGATTTTGCTCAGCTCCATGATTTTGCTCTGCTGCTGAGCTGCATGCTTGTGCCTGCTCAGCCAGCTGAGATTCCTGCCTGCTGAGCTCCGTGATTATTCTCTTATCCAGTTCATTACAGCCTTCAGCTCATGATTATTGCCTGCTGCCTGCTTCCTGCTGATTGTGATTCCTGCCTGCTCAGGTCCGTGTGAGTATTGCCTGCTGCTGCTGATTCCTGCCTGCTGCTCCATGATTCCTGCCTGCTCAGCTCCCTGATTCCTGCCTGCTGAGCTGCTGCTGCTGATTCCTGTCTGCTCAGCTGCTTGATTTTATTGCCTGCTGAGCTGCTGATTCCTGCTGCTGATTATTGCCTGCTGAGCTGCTGCTGCTGCCTGCTCAGCTCCTGATTGCTGCCTGCTGAGCTGCGTGATTCCTGCCTGCTCAGCTCGTGATTGCTCTGCTGAGCTGCTCAGCTGCTGTGATTGTGCTGCTCGTGCCTGCTGTGCTGCTGCTCAGTCTGCTCTGCCTGCAGCTGCTGCTGTCTGTCTGCTGCTCAGCTGCAGATTGTGCGTGTCTGCTCTGCTGCTGTGATTCGTGTCTGCTCAGTGCGTGTGTAGTGCCTGCTGAGCTCAGCTGTGTTGTCTGCTCTGCTCAGTCTGCTGAGCTGTGCAGTGTCTGCTCAGCTCCTGATTTTTTTGCTCAGCTGTGCTGTGCCTGTGTCCGTGTTCAGTGCCTGCTCAGCTTGATCTTTGCCTGCTCAGCTGTGTGCGTGATCAGTGCCTGCTCAGCTCTCAGTCACGTGATAGTGCCTGCTGAGCCTGCTGAGTCTGCTGCGTGCATCATTCAGTGTCTGCTCAGCTGCGCCATTTGTGTGCCTGCTCAGCTGCGTGATTGTGCTCTGCTCTGCTCAGCTGTGTGATGTGTGCCTGCTCAGTGTCACTGCCTCACGTCAGTGCCTGCTCAGTGCCATTCAGTGCCTCTCAGCTGTGATCTCATGCTCTCTGTCTCCTGATCAGCTCAGTCGCGTGCTCAGCATGCCGTGATCAGTCTCGTGCGTGATTAGTGTCTGCTCAGCACGTGATCAGTGCCTGCTCAGCTCCATGATTGTGCCTGCTGAGCTGCGTGATCAGTGCTGCAGCTGCTGCTGCGTGATCAGTGCCTGCTCAGCTGCGTGATTCCTGCCTGCTCAGCTCGTGATCAGTTTGCCTGCTGCCTGCTGAGCTGCCTGTGAGCTCGTCCTGCCTGCTCAGCTGCGTGATCAGTGCCTGCTGCTGATGCTGCGTGCTTGATTGCTGTGCTGCTCAGTGCCTGCTGATGATTATTGCCTGCTGAGCTGTGTGATTCCTGCTCAGCTGCTCAGCTCCATGATTTTTTGCTTGCTGCTGCCTGCTCAGCTGCATGATTCTGCTCTGCTCCCGTGATTAGTGCCTGCAGCTGCGTGAGCCTGCTTATCCAGCTGCTGCTCAGTCTGCTGCCTGCTCAGCTGCGTGATTGATTCTGTTCTGCTCCCTGATTCTGCTGCTCCAGCTGCGTGATTCCTGCCTGCTCAGCTCCTGTGATTATTGCCTGCTGAGTTGCGTGATTCCTGCCTGCTCAGCTCCGTGATTATTGCCTGCTGAGCTGCGTGATTCCTGCCTGCTCAGCTGCGTGATTATTGCCTGCTGAGCCTGTGATTCTGCCTGCTGAGCTTGCTGATTGCTGCTTCTGATTATTGCCTGCTGAGCTGCCTGATGCCTGCCTGCTGCCTGCTGATTCCTGCTTGCTCAGCCTTGATTATTGCCTGCTGAGTGATTCCTGCTTGCTCAGCTCCGTGATTGCTGCCTGCTGAGCTGCGTGATTCCTGCCTGCTCAGCTCCTTGATTACTGTCTGCTGAGCTGCGTGATTCCTGCCTGCTCAGCTCCAGGAGTATTGTCTGCTGGGCTGCAAGATTCGTGTGTGTGTGCTCAGTCACGGTGTCAAGCCTGCTGAGTCACGTGTTCACCTGCTGAGTCAGCGTGTTTAGCAGTCTGCTAAGCTGGCAGTCTGCTCAGCTCTGATTTTTGCCAGCTGAGCTCCTTGATTTTTGCCAGCTGAGCTGCCTGATTCCTGCCTGCTCAGCTCCTTGATCTTTGCCTGCTGAGCTGTGTGATTCCCTGCCTGCTGAGCCATGCTGCTGAGCTGCATGATTGGTGTCTGCTGAGCTGCACCATTGTGTCTGCTGAGCTGCACCATTTGTGCTGAGCTGCCATTTTGTGCTGCAGCCATTGGTGTCTGCTGAGCTGCCCAAATTGTGTCTGCTCAGTCGTGGTGTAGAGCCTGCTGAGTCACGTGTTTAGAGTCTGCTTAACCACTTCATTACAGTTTGCTCAGCTCCTTGACGATTCCTGCTCCTCCTCTCCGTGAATAGTGCCCTCTTAGCCTGATTGATTAGTGCCTGCTCAGCTCTTTGATTATTGCCTCCTGAAGCGCGTGCCTGCGTGATGTGTGCATGATAGCCACGTGATCAGCGCCTCTCCTCTCAGTCACGTGATCAGCGCCCTCAGTCACGTGATCAGTGCTCTCAGTCACGTGAGTCAGTGCCTCAGTCACGTGATCAGTGCATGCTCAGTCACGTGATCAGTGCCTCTCAGTCACGTGATCAGTGCTCTCTCAGTCACGTGATCAGTGCCTGCTCAGTCACGTGATCAGTGCCTGCTCAGTCACGTGATCAGTGCCTGCTCAGTCACGTGATCAGTGCCTGCTCAGTCACGTGATCAGGGTCTGCTGAATCAGCTGCGTGATTAGCGCTGCTCAGCTGCGTGATTAATCCCTGCTCAGCTGCGTGATCAGTGTGCCTGATCAGCTGTGTGATTAGTCCCTGCTCAGCTGATTAGTGCCTGCTCAGGACCGTGATCAGTGCCTGCTCAGTCACGCGTGACGTGAGTCTGCTCAGCTTCATGACAGTCTGTCAGCTCCATGATGATGCCTGCTCAGCTGCGTGATTCCTGCCTGCTGATTGATTGCTGCCTGCTGCGTGATTGTGCTGCCTGCTCAGCGTGTGATGATTGCTGCTCAGCTCCATGAGCTGTGATGTGATTCCTGCCTGCTCAGCTCCTGATTTGCCTGCTGAGCTGCGTGATTCCTGCCTGCTCAGCCTTGATTATCCTGCCTGCCTGCTGAGCTGCGTGATTCCTGTTGCTGCTCAGCTCCATGATTTTTGCCTGCTGAGCTGCGTGATTCCTGCCTGCTCAGCCCTTGATTTTTTGCCTGCTGAGCTGCGTGATTAGAGTCTGCTTGCCAGTTCAGCAGCCTGCAGCTCCAATCTGCGTGATAGTGCCTGCAGCTCCAGTGATTCCTGCCTGCTCAGCTCCGTGATTATTGCCTGCTGAGCTGCTGTGATTCCTGCCTGCTCAGCTCCCGTGATTGATTTGCCTGCTGAGTTGCTGATGATTGCCTGAGCTGCTCAGCTCCATGATTATTGCCTGCTGCTGCTGCTGATTCCTGCCTGCTCAGCTTCTGATTGCCTGCCTGCTGAGCTGCCTGCCTGCTGCCTGCTCTGCTTGATTATTGCCTGCTGAGCTGCGTGATTCCTGCTTGCTCAGCTCCAGGATTGCCTGCCTGCTGAGCTGCGTGATTGCGTGCCTGCTCAGCTCCTTGATTACTGTCTGCTGAGCTGCGTGATTCCTGCCTGCTCAGCTCCAGGAGTATTGTCTGCTGGGCTTGATCTGCTGGCTGCTGCAAGATTCGTCTCTGCAGTCACGGGTGGGTGCCTGCCTGCTGAGTCACGTTTAGAGTCTGCTTAGAGTCATTGCTTCTGCAGCTCTGCCTTGATTTTTCTGCAGCCAGCTTTTTGAGCTTGCCTGCAGCTGCCTGCCTCTGCCTGCTGCTTTGCTGCTTGCTTTGCTGCCTGCTGAGCTGTGTGATTCCTGCCTGCTCAGCTCCATGATGCCCTGCCTGCTGAGCTGCATGATTGTGTCTGCTGAGCTGCACATGATTGTGTCTGCTGAGCTGCACCATTTGTGTCTGCTGAGCTGCACCATTGGTGTCTGCTGAGCTGCCCAAGATTGTGTCTGCTCAGTCACGTGGTTAGAGCCTGCTGCGTCACGTGTTTAGAGTCTGCTTAGCCACTTCATTACAGTTTGCTCAGCTCCTGACGATTTCCTGCTCCTCTCCGTGATTAGTGCCCTCTCAGCCAAGTGATTAGTGCCTGCTCAGCTCTTTGATTGTGCCTCCTGAGCTGCGTGATGTGATCAGCGTGCGCTCTCAGTCACGTGATCAGCGCCTCACGTGATCAGTGTGCTCTCAGTCACGTGATCAGTGCCTGCTCAGTCACGTGATCAGTGCCTGCTCAGTCACTGCGTGATCAGTGTGTGCTGCTCAGTCGTGATCAGTGTCTCAGTCGTGATCAGTGCATGCTCAGTCATTGCGTGATCAGTGATCTGCTCAGTGCGTGATCAGTGCTGTGAGTCTGCGTGATCAGTGTGCTCAGCTGCGTGTCATCTGCCTGTCAGCTGTGCTCAGTGCCTGCTCAGCACGTGATCAGTGCCTGCTCAGTGCGTGCCTGCTGCTCAGCTGCTGCTGTGATCTGCTGCTGCTCAGCACGTGCTCAGTCTGCTCAGCTCGTGATCAGTGCCTGCTGCTGCTGCTCAGCTGCCTGCTCAGCTGCTTGATCAGTGCCTGCTCAGCTGCGTGATTGATCTGCCTGCTCTGCTGTGATTTTGCCTGCTGATGTGAGTCAGCTGCGTGATTAGCTGCTCAGCTGCTCAGCTCCGTGATTAGTGCCTGCTCAGCTGCGTGATTCCTCCTGCTCAGCTGTGATTCAGTGCTGCTGAGCTGCTGCTCAGCTGTGATCTGTGCTGCTCAGCTTGCTGCAGCTGATTAGTGCTGCTGCCGTGCCTGCTCTGCTGCCTGATGCCTGCTCAGCTGCATTGCCTGCTGATTGCTGCTGCAGCTGATTATTTGCCTTGATTGCTGCCTGCTGCCTGCTTTGTGATTCCTGCCTGCTGAGCCTGCTGAGATTGATTATTGCCTGCTCAGCTGCGTGATTCCTGCCTGCTCATTTTGCCTGCTGAGCTGCTGTGATTGCTGCCTGCTCAGCTTCTTGATTGCTGCTGCTGAGCTGCGTGATTCCTGTTTGCTCAGCTCCATGATTATTGCCTGCTGAGCTGCGTGATTCCTGCTTGCTCAGCTCCATGATTTTTGCTTGCTGAGCTGCATAATAAGTGCCTGCTCAGTCCCCAGAGAGGAGCCGGCTGAATCACGTGATTAGAGTCTGTCTATCCAGTCCAGTTCATTACAGCCTTCAGCTCCAATTATTATTGCCTGCTAAGTTGCGTGTGATTCCTGCCTGCTCAGGTCCGTGAGTATTGCCTGCTGAGTTGCGTGATTCCTGCCAGCTCAGCTCCATGATTATTGCCTGCTGAGCTGCGCGATTCCTGACTGCTAGCTTCTTGATTATTGGCTGCTGAGCTGCCTGATTCCTGCCTGCTCTGCTTCTTGATTTGATTGCCTGCCTGCTGAGCTGCGTGAGCTCCTGATTATTGCTCAGCTGAGCCAGGATTGCCTGCCTGCTGAGCTGCGTGAGTCGTGCCTGCTCAGCCTTGATTACTGTCTGCTGAGCTGCGTGATTCCTGCCTGCTCAGCTCCAGGAGTATTGTCTGCTGGGCTGCAAGATTCGTGTCTGCTCAGTCACGGGTGTCAAGCCTGCTGAGTCACGTGTTTAGAGTCTGCTTAGCCACTTAATGGCAGTCTGCTCAGCTCCTTGATTTTTGCCAGCTGAGCTGCGAGTGCCTGCTCGTGCCTGCTCAGCTCCTTGATCTTTTTGCCTGCTGTGTGATTCCTGATTCCTGCCTGCTCAGCCCATGTATTGCCTGCTGAGCTGCATGATTGGCTGTCTGCTGAGCTTGGTGTCTGCTGAGCTGCACCATTTGTGTCTGCTGAGCTGCACCATTGGTGTCTGCTGAGCTGCTGTGTCAGCCTGTCTGCTCAGTCACGGGTGTAGAGCCTGCTGCGTCACGTGTTTAGAGTCTGCTTAACCACTTCATTACAGTTTGCTCAGCTCCTTGACGATTTCCTGCTCCTCTCCGTGAATAGTGCCCTCTTAGCCAAGTGATTAGTGCCTGCTCTCAGCTCTTTGATTATTGCCTCGTGAAGCACGTGATCAGTGCATGATAGCAGTCACGTGATCAGCCTCTCAGTCACGTGATCAGCGTCACGTGATCAGCGCCTCAGTCACGTGATCAGTCACGTGATCAGTGCCTCTCAGTCACGTGATCAGTGCCTGCTCAGTCACGTGATCAGTGCAGTCACGTGATCAGTGTGCCTGCTCAGTCACGTGATCAGTGTGTGTCAGTGCCTGCTCAGTCACGTGATCAGTGCATGCTCAGTCACGTGATCAGTGCATGCTCAGCCACGTGATCAGGGCCTGCTCAGTCACGTGATCAGGGTCTGCTGAATCAAGGGATTAGCGCTTGCTCAGCTGCATGCTTAATCCCTGCTCAGCTGTGTGCGTGCCTGCAGCTGCTGTGATTGCCTGCTCAGCTGATTGTGATTAGTCCCTGCTCAGCTGCGTGATTAGTGCCTGCTCAGGACCGGGTTAGGAGCCGGCTGAGTGGCGTGATTAGTCTGCTTAGCCACTTCATGACAGTCTGCTCAGCTCCATGATTATTGATCAGCTTGATTCCTGCCTGCTGCGTGATTTTGCCTGCCTGCTGCGTGAGCTCAGCTTGATTATTGCCTGCTGAGCTGCGTGTGATTCCTGCTGCTGCTCAGCTGATTCCTGCCTGCTGAGCTGCGTGATTCCTGCTGCTCTTGATTATTGCATGCTGAGCTGCGTGATTCCTGTTTGCTCAGCTCCATGATTATTGCCTGCTGAGCTGCGTGATTCCTCTTTCCTCAGCTTGCTGAGCTCCATGATTTTTTGCTTGCTGAGCTGCCTGCTCAGTCCCCAGAGAGGAGCCGGCTGAATCCCGTGATTAGAGTCTGCTGAATCACGTGATTCAGTCTGCTTATCCAGTTCATTACAGCCTTCAGCTCCATTATTGCCTGCCTGCTAAGTTGCGTGTGATTCCTGCCTGCTCAGGTCCGTGAGTATTGCCTGCTGCCTGCTGTGATTCCTGTGATTCCTGCCAGCTCAGCTCTGATTGATTATTGCTGCCTGCTGAGCCTGATTCCTGCCTGCTGCTTCTTGATTGCTGCTGCTGCTGATTTGCCTTGCCTGCTCTGCTGCTTGATTGATTGCCTGCTGAGCTGCGTGATTCCTGCTTGCTCAGCTCCAGGATTATTGCCTGCTGAGCTGCGTGAGTCGTGCCTGCTCAGCTTGATTACTGTCTGCTGCTGAGCTGCGTGATTCCTGCCTGCTCAGCTCCAGGAGTATTGTCTGCTGGGCTGCAAGATTCGTGTCTGCTCAGTCAGCCTGTCAGTCAAGCCTGCTGAGTCACGTGTTTAGAGTCTGCTTAGCCACTTAATGGCAGTCTGCTCAGCTCCTTGATTTTTTTGCCAGCTGAGCTGCGAGCTTCGTGCCTGCTCAGCTCCTTGATCTTTGCCTGCTGAGCTGTGTGATTCCTGCCTGCTCAGCTCCATGAGTATTGCTGCTGAGCTGCATGATTGGTGTCTGCTGAGCTGCACCATTTGTGTCTGCTGAGCTGCACCATTGGTGTCTGCTGAGCTGCCCAAATTGCTCAGCTGTCTGCTCAGTCACGGGTTAGAGCCTGCTGCGTCACGTGTTTAGAGTCTGCTTAACCACTTCATTACAGTTTGCTCAGCTCCTTGACGATTTCCTGCTCCTCTCCGTGAATAGTGCCCTCTTAGCAGTGTGATTAGTGCCTGCTCAGCTCTTTGATTATTGCCTCCTGAAGCACGTGATCACGTGATCAGTGCATGATAGCCACGTGATCAGCGCCTCTCAGTCTCTCAGTCACGTGATCAGCGCCCTCAGTCACGTGATCAGCGCCTCTCAGTCACGTGATCAGTGCCTCTCAGTCACGTGATCAGTGCTGCTCAGTCAGTCGTGATCAGTGCCTGCTCAGTCACGTGATCAGTGCCTCTCGTGATCACGTGATCGTGTGCTCTCAGTCACGTGATCAGTGCCTGCTCAGTCACGTGATCAGTGCCTGCTCAGTCACGTGATCAGTGCTGCTCAGTCACGTGATCAGGGCCTGCTCAGTCACGTGATCAGGGTCTGCTGAATCGGGATTAGCTGCTGCTCAGCTGCATGTGATTAATCCCTGCTCAGCTGCGTGATTAGTGCCTGCTGAGCTCGTGCCTGATCAGCTGTGTGATTAGTCCCTGCTCAGCTGCGTGATTAGTGCCTGCTCAGGACCGGGTTAGGAGCCGGCTGAGCTGCGTGATTAGAGTCTGCTTAGCTGCCACTTCATGACAGTCTGCTCAGCTCCATGATTATTGCCTGCTAAGCTGCGTGATTCCTGCCTGCTCAGCTTCTTGATTATTGCCTGCTGAGCTGCTGAGCTGCGTGAGCTCCTGCCTGCTCAGCCATATTGATTGCCTGCTGAGCTGCGTGATTCCTGCCTGCTCAGCTTGCTTGATGATTATTGCTGCTGCTGTGATTCCTGCGTGCTCAGCTCCCTGATTTTGCTCAGCTCCATGATTATTGCTGCTGAGCTGCGTTGCCTGCTCAGCTCCATGATTTTTGCTGCTGATCCGTGATTGATTCCTGCCTGCTCAGTCCCCTGATGAGCCTGCTGAATTGCGTGATTGAGTCTGCTTATCCAGTTCATTGCCTGCAGCAGCATGATTATTGCCTGCTGTTGCGTGATTCCCTGCCTGCTCAGCTGATTGATTGCCTGCCTGCTGAGCTGCGTGATTCCTGCTGCTCAGCTCCTGATTGCTGCCTGCTGAGCTGCTGATTCCTGCCTGCTCAGCTTCTTGATTATTGGCTGCTGAGCTGCTGATTCCTGCCTGCTCTGATTCTGCTGCCTGCTGAGCTGCGTGATTCCTGCTCAGCTCCATTGCTGCTGAGCTGCCTGCCTGCCTGCTCAGCTCCTTGCCTGCTGCTGAGCTGCGTGATTCCTGCCTGCTCAGCTCCAGGATATTGTCTGCTGGGCTGCAAGGCTCGTGTCTGCTCAGTCTGCTCAGTCACGGGTGTCAGCCTGCTGAGTCACGTGTTTGTCAGTCTGTTTCAGTCTGCTGTTTAGAGTCAGTCTGCTCAGCTTTTTGCCAGTCTGCTCAGCTCTGATTTGATTTTTGCCTGCTGAGCTGCTTGCTCTTTCCTGCTGCCTGCTGAGCTGCCTGCTCCTGCTCCTGATCTTTGCCTGCTGAGCTGTGTGATTGCCTGCTGCCTGCTGCAGCTCCATGAGTTGTGCCTGCTGAGCTGCATGATTGGTGTCTGCTGCTGCTGCACCATTTGTGTCTGCTGAGCTGCACCATTGGTGTCTGCTGAGCTGCTGTGTGTCAGCTCAGTCACGGGTGTAGAGCCTGCTGCGTCACGTGTTTAGAGTCTGCTTAACCACTTCATTACAGTTTGCTCAGCTCCTTGACGATTTCCTGCTCCTCTCCGTGAATAGTGCCCTCTTAGCCAAGTGATTAGTGCCTGCTCAGCTCTTTGATTTATTTCCTGAAGCCTGATGAAGCACGTGATCAGTGCATGATAGCCACGTGATCAGCGCCTCTCAGTCACGTGATCAGCGCTCTCAGTCACGTGATCAGCGCCTCAGTCTCAGTCACGTGATCAGTGTCAGTCACGTGATCAGTGCATGCTCAGTCACGTGATCAGTGCTCTCAGTCACGTGATCAGTGCCTCAGTCACGTGATCAGTGCATGCTCAGTCACGTGTCGTGCAGTGAGTCACGTGATCAGTGCCTGCTCAGTCACGTGATCAGTGCATGCTCAGTCACGTGATCAGTGGGCCTGCTCAGCCACGTGATCAGGGCCTGCTCAGTCAGCGTGATCAGGGTCTGCTGAATCTGGGATTAATAATCTGCTCAGCTGCATGCTTAATCCCTGCTCAGCTGCGTGACTCGTGCCTGATCAGCTGTGTGATTAGTCCCTGCTCAGCTGCGTGATTAGTGCCTGCTCAGGACCGGGTTAGGAGCCGGCTGAGTGACGTGATTAGAGTCTGCTTAGCCACTCATGACAGTCTGCTCAGCTCCATGATCTGCTCTGCTCCTGCTGCCTGCTAAGCTGCGTGATTCCTGCCTGCTCAGCTTCTTGATTATTGCCTGCTGAGCTGCGTGATTCCTGCTTGCTCAGCTCCATATTGCCTGCCTGCTGAGCTGCGTGATTCCTGCTGCTCAGCTTCTTGATTATTGCATGCTGAGCTGCGTGATTCCTGTTTGCTCAGCTCCATGATTATTGCCTGCTGAGCTGCGTGATTCCTGCTTGCTCAGCTCCATGATTTTTGCTTGCTGAGCTGCATAATAAGTGCCTGCTCAGTCCCCTGCTCAGTCCCCAGAGAGGAGCGGCTGAATCACGTGATTAGAGTCTGCTTATCCAGTTCATTACAGCCTTCAGCTCCATTATTATTGCCTGCTAAGTTGCGTGATTCCTGCCTGCTCAGGTCCGTGAGTATTGCCTGCTGAGTTGAGATTGCCGTGATTCCTGCCAGCTCAGCTCCATGATGCCTGCCTGCTGAGCTGATTCCTTGATTCCTGACTGCTAGCTGATTGATTGATTATTGGCTGCTGAGCTGCCTGATTGCCTGCCTGCTGCTTCTTGATTGCCTGCTGCTCAGCTCCAGGATTATGCCTGCTGCTGCTGAGCTGCGTGAGTCGTGCCTGCTCAGCTCCTTGATTACTGTCTGCTGAGCTGCGTGATTCCTGCCTGCTCAGCTCCAGGAGTATTGTCTGCTGGGCTGCAAGATTCGTGTCTGCTGTCTGCTCAGTCACGTGGTGTCAAGCCTGCTGAGTCACGTGTTTAGAGTCTGCTTAGCCACTTAATGGCAGTCTGCTCAGCTCCTTGATTTTTGCCAGCAGCTGAGCTTTTGCCTGCCAGCTCCTTGCTTTGCCTTGCTCTTTGCCTGCTGCCTGCTGCTTGCCTCTTTGCCTGCTGAGCTGTGCCTGATTCCTGCCTGCTCAGCTCTGCATGATTATTGTGTCTGCTGAGCTGCATGATTGTGTCTGCTGAGCTGCACCATTTGTGTCTGCTGAGCTGCACCATTGGTGTCTGCTGAGCTGCCCAAATTGTGTCAGCTCAGTCACGGGTGTAGAGCCTGCTGCGTCACGTGTTTAGAGTCTGCTTAACCACTTCATTACAGTTTGCTCAGCTCCTTGACGATTTCCTGCTCCTCTCCGAATAGTGCCCTCTTAGCCAAGTGATTAGTGCCTGCTCAGCTCTTTGATTATTGCCTCCTGAAGCACGTGATCAGTGCATGATAGCCACGTGTGATCAGCTCAGTCACGTGATCGCGTGATCAGCGCCCTCAGTCACGTGATCAGCGCCTCTCAGTCACGTGATCAGTGCCTCTCAGTCACGTGATCAGTGCATCTCAGTCACGTGATCAGTCTCAGCGTGATCAGTCACGTGATCAGTGCATGCTCAGTCACGTGATCAGTGCCTGCTCAGTCACGTGATCAGTGCCTCTCAGTCACGTGATCAGTGCCTGCTCAGTCACGTGATCAGTGCAT
The DNA here is from genome assembly GCF_027580195.1 of Bos mutus. Taxonomy (NCBI): domain Eukaryota; kingdom Metazoa; phylum Chordata; class Mammalia; order Artiodactyla; family Bovidae; genus Bos; species Bos mutus. Next base: position 88,489 of record NW_027219751.1, read on the forward strand.
GTCTGCTCAGCTGCGTGATCAGCTGTGTGATCAGCCTGCTCAGTCAGTGCCTGTGATCAGGGTCTGCTGAATCAAGCTGATTCAGGTCTGCTCAGCTGATTATTGCCTGCTGCTTAATCTGCCTGCTCAGCTGCTGCTGCTGCTGCTGATCCTGCTCTGCTGATTCCTGCTGCTGCTCAGCTTCTTGATTATTGCTGCTGATTGTTTGTCCCTGCTCAGCTGCGTGATTAGTGCCTGCTCAGGACCGGGAGAGGAGCGGCTGAGTGACGTGATTAGAGCTCTGCTAGCCAGCTCCTCATGACCTGCTCTGTCAGCTCCATGATTATTGCCTGCTCTGCTGCTGCGTGATTCCTGCTGCCTCTGCTGCTGATTGATGCCTGCCTGCTGAGCTGCGTGATTCCCTGCTCAGCTGCTGATTATTTGCTGCCTGCTGCTGATTGATTCCTGCTCAGCTCTTGATTATTGATTGCCTGCGTGATTCCTGCCTGCTCTGATTATTGCCTGCTGAGCTGCGTGCTGATTCCTGCTCTGCTGCTCTGCTGAGCTGCGTGATTTCCTGCTGCTCAGCTCCTGCTGCCTGCTGAGCTGCGTGATTTGCCTGCTGCCTGCTGTCTGCTGAGCTGCGTGTCTGCTGCTCAGTCTGCTGAGATTGATTGCTGTCTGCTTGTGCTGCCTGCTGAGCTGCTTGATTAGCCTGCCTTGTCTGCTCTGCTCCTTGATTTTTGCCTGCTGAGCTTTGATTCCTGCCTGCTCAGCTCCTTGATCTTTGCCTGCTGAGCTGTGTGATTCCTGCCTGCTCAGCTCCATGAGCTTGCCTGCTGAGCTGCATGATTGGTGTCTGCTGAGCTGCACCATTTGTGTCTGCTGAGCTGCACCATTGGTGTCTGCTGAGCTGCCCAAATTGTGTCGCTCAGTCACGGGTGTAGAGCCTGCTGTGTCACGTGTTTAGAGTCTGCTTAACCACTTTAACAGTTTGCTCAGCTCCTTGATTTTTGCCTGCTCCGTTTGCTCCGATTTCCTGTGCCTGCTAGCCGTGATTCCTGCCTGCTCAGCTCTTTGATTATTGCCTGCTGAGCTGCTGTGATTGTGTGCTGCTGCACCTGTGTCTCTGAGCTGTCACGTGATTGCCTCAGCTGCCACGTGATCAGTGCCTGCTCAGTCACGTGATCAGTGCCTCTCAGTCACGTGATCAGTGCCTGTCAGTCACGTGATCGCTGCTCAGTCACGTGATCAGTGCTGCTCAGTCACGTGATCAGTGCCTCTCAGTCACGTGATCAGTGCCTCTCAGTCACGTGATCAGTGCTCTCAGTCACGTGATCAGTCAGTGCATGCTCAGTCACGTGATCAGTGCATGCTCAGCCACGTGATCAGGCCTGCTCTGCTCAGTCATCGTGCCTGCTCAGTCACGTGCTGTCTCTGAATCAAGGGATTAGCGCTTGCTCAGCTGCATGCTTAATCCCTGCTCAGCTGCGCGTGACTCGTGCCTGATCAGCTGTGTGATTAGTCCCTCTGCTGCAGCTGCGTGATTAGTGCCTGCTCAGCTGCGTGTTTAGTGCCTGCTGTGAGTGATTAGAGTCTTAGGAGCCTGCTGTCTGCTCAGCTCCGTGACAGTCTGCTTAGCCACTTGATGACTGTCTGCTCAGCTCCTGATTGCTGCCTGCTGAGCTGCGTGATTCCTGCCTGCTCAGCTCCTTGATTTATTGCCTGCTGAGCTGCGTGATTGCCTGCCTGATTCAGCTGCGTGATTATTTATTGCCTGCTGAGCTGCGTGATTCCTGCTGCTCAGCTTCGCTGATTGCTGAGCTGCTGATTGCGTGCCTGCTGCGTGATTCCTGCCTGCTCAGCTGCCATGATGATTGCCTGCTGAGCTGCGTGATTCCTGCTTGCTCAGCTCCATGATTTTTGCTTGCTGAGCTGCATAATAAGTGCCTGCTCAGTCCCCAGAGAGGAGCCGGCTGAATCACGTGATTAGAGTCTGCTTATCCAGTTCATTACAGCCTTCAGCTCCATTATTATTGCCTGCTAAGTTGATTCCTGCCTGCTGGTCCGTGAGTATTGCCTGCTGAGTTGCGTGATTCCTGCCAGCTCAGCTCCATGATTTATTGCCTGCTGAGCTGCGCTGATTCCTGCCTGCTCAGCTCCATGATTGCTGGCTGCTGAGCTGCTGCTGATTCCTGCCTGCTAGCTTCTTGATTATTGCTGCTGCTGAGCTGCCTGATTCCTGCTGCTCTGCTTGATTATTGCCTGCTGAGCTGCGTGATTGCTGCTGCTCAGCTCCTGATTACTGCCTGCTGAGCTGCGTGAGTCTGCCTGCTCAGCTCCTGATTGCTGTCTGCTGAGCTGCGTGATTCCTGCCTGCTCAGCTCCAGGTGTCTTGTCTGCTGGGCTGCAAGATTCGTGTCTGCTCAGTCACGGGTGTCAAGCCTGCTGAGTCACGTGTTTAGAGTCTGCTTAGCCACTTAATGGCAGTCTGCTCAGCTCCTTGATTTTTGCCAGCTGAGCTGAGCTGCGAGATTCGTGCCTGCTCAGCTCCTTGATCTTTGCCTGCTGAGCTGTGATGATTCCTGCCTGCTCAGCTCCATGAGTATTGCCTGCTGAGCTGCTGAGCTGCATGATTGCTGTGTCTGCTGAGCTGCCATTTGTGTCTGCTGAGCTGCTGAGTGTCTGCTGAGCCATTGGTGTGCTGCTGAGCTGCCCAAATTGTGTCTGCTCAGTCACGGTGTAGAGCCTGCTGCGTGTCACGTGTTTAGAGTCTGCTTAACCACTTCATTACAGTTTGCTCAGCTCCTTGACGATTTCCTGCTCCTCTCCGTGAATAGTGCCCTCTTAGCCAAGTGATTAGTGCCTGCTCAGCTCTCTTTGATTATTGCCTCCTGAAGCACGTGATCAGTGCATGATCAGTCACGTGATCAGCGCCTCTCAGTCACGTGATCAGCGCCTCTCAGTCACGTGATCAGCGCCTCTCAGTCACGTGATCATCAGTGCGTGCAGTGCTCAGTCACGTGATCAGTGCCTCTCAGTCACGTGATCAGTGCCTCTCAGTCACGTGATCAGTGCCTCTCAGTCACGTGATCAGTGCATGCTCAGTCACGTGATCACGTGATCAGCCACGTGATCATGCTCAGCCACGTGATCAGGGCCTGCTCAGTCACGTGATCAGGGTCTGCTGAATCAAGGGATTAGCGCTTGCTCATGCTGCATGCTTAATCCCTGCTCAGCTGCGTGACTTCGTGCCTGATCAGCTGTGTGATTAGTCCCTGCTCAGCTGCGTGATTAGTGCCTGCTCAGGACCGGGTTAGGAGCCGGCTGAGTGACGTGATTAGAGTCTGCTTAGCCACTTCATGACAGTCTGCTCAGCTCCATGATTGCTGCCTGCTAAGCTGCGTGATTCCTGCCTGCTCAGCTTCTTGATTATTGCCTGCTGAGCTGCGTGATTCCTGCTTGCTCAGCTCCATATTTATTGCCTGCTGAGCTGCGTGATTCCTGCCTGCTCAGCTTCTTGATTATTGCATGCTGAGCTGCGTGATTCCTGTTTGCTCAGCTCCATGATTATTGCCTGCTGAGCTGCGTGATTCCTGCTTGCTCAGCTCCATGATTTTTGCTTGCTGAGCTGCATAATAAGTGCCTGTCCCCCCAGAGAGAGGAGCTGGCTGAATCACGTGATTAGAGTCTGCTTATCCAGTTCATTACAGCCTTCAGCTCCATTATTGCTGCCTGCTAAGTTGCGTGATTCCTGCCTGCTCAGGTCCGTGAGTATTGCCTGCTGAGTTGCGTGATTCCTGCCAGCTCAGCTCCATGATTATTGCCTGCTGAGCTGCCTTGATTCCTGACTGCTGCTGCTTGATTATTGGCTGCTGAGCTGCTGCTGCCTGCCTGCTGCTGCTCTGCTTCTTGATGCCTGCCTGCTGAGCTGCGTGATTCCTGCTTGCTCAGCTCCAGGATTATTGCCTGCTGAGCTGCGTGAGTCGTGCCTGCTCAGCCTGCTTGATTACTGTCTGCTGAGCTGCGTGATTCCTGCCTGCTCAGCTCCAGGAGTATTGTCTGCTGGGCTGCAAGCTCGTGTCTGCTCAGGGTGTCAAGCCTGCTGAGTCACGTGTTTAGAGTCTGCTTAGCCACTTAATGGCAGTCTGCTCAGCTCCTTTGATTTTTGCCAGCTGAGCTGAGCTGCGAGATGCTCAGCTGCCTCTTTGCTCTTGCTGCCTTGATCTTTGCCTGCTGAGCTGTGTGATTCCTGCCTGCTCAGCTGCATGATTGGTGTCTGCTGCTGCTGATTGCTGCATGATTTGTGTCTGCTGAGCTGCACCATTTGTGTCTGCTGCTGCACAATTGTGTGTCTGCTGAGCTGCCCAAAGTGTGTCTGCTCAGTCACGGGTGTAGAGCCTGCTGCGTCACGTGTTTAGAGTCTGCTTAACCACTTCATTACAGTTTGCTCAGCTCCTTGACGATTTCCTGCTCCTCTCCGTGAATAGTGCCCTCTTAGCCAAGTGATTAGTGCCTGCTCAGCTCTTTGATTATTGCCTCCTGACGTGCACGTGATCAGTGTGATGATAGTGCGTGATCAGCGCCTCTCAGTCACGTGATCAGCGCCTCAGTCACGTGATCAGCGCCCTCAGTCACGTGATCAGCGCCTCTCAGTCACGTGATCAGTGCCTCTCAGTCACGTGTGATCAGTGTGCTCAGTCACGTGATCAGTGCCTGCTCAGTCACGTGATCAGTGTGCCTCTCAGTCGTGATCAGTGCAGTGCTCAGTGCGTGATCAGTGCATGCTCAGTCCGCGTGATCAGTGCCTGCTCAGTCACGTGAGGGCCTGCTCAATCACGTGATCAGGGTCTGCTGAATCAGGGCTGCTCTGCTGCTCAGCTGCTTAATCCCTGCTCAGCTGCGTGACTCGTGCCTGATCAGCTGTGTGATTAGTCCCTGCTCAGCTGCGTGATTAGTGCCTGCTCAGGACCGGGTTAGGCCTGCTGAGTGCGTGATTGAGTCTGCTTAGCCACTTCATGCAGTCTGCTCAGCTCCATGATTGCCTGCCTGCTAAGCTGCGTGATTCCTGCCTGCTCAGCTGCTTATGCCTGCCTGCTGAGCTGCGTGATTGCTTGCTCAGCTCCATATTTATTGCCTGCTGAGCGTGATTCCTGCCTGCTCAGCTGCTTGATTATTGCCTGCTGAGCTGCGTGATTCCTGTTTGCTCAGCTCCATGATTATTGCCTGCTGAGCTGCGTGATTCCTGCTTGCTCAGCTCCATGATTTTTTTGCTGAGCTGCTGATTGCCTGTGCCTGCTCACCCAGAGTCTGCTGCAATCACGTGCCTGCTGAGCTCCGTGATAGAGCCTGCTTATCCAGTTGATTCTGCCTGCTCATTCCCAGCTCAGCTCAGCCAATGATTATTGCCTGCTGAGTTGCGTGATTCCTGCCTGCTCAGGTCCCGTGAGTATTGCCTGCTCCTGTTGCTGCGTGATTCCTGCCAGCTCAGCTCAGCATGATTATTGCCTGCTTGCTGATTCCTGACTGCTAGCTGATTTGATTGCTGGCTGCTGCTGATTGATTCCTGCCTGCTCTGCTGCCTGATTATTGCCTGCTGAGCTGCGTGATTCCTGCCTGCTCAGCTCATTGATTATTGCCTGCTGCTGCGTGCTCTGCTCAGCTTGATTACTGTCTGCTGAGCTGCGTGATTCCTGCCTGCTCAGCTCCAGGAGTATTGTCTGCTGGGCTGCAAGATTCGTGTCTGCTCAGTCACGGGTGTCAAGCCTGCTGAGTCACGTGTTTAGAGTCTGCTTAGCCACTTAATGGCAGTCTGCTCAGCTCCTTGATTTTTGCCAGCTGAGCTGAGCTGCGAGATTCGTGCCTGCTCAGCTCCTTGATCTTTGCCTGCTGAGCTGTGTGATTCCTGCCTGCCTGCTCAGCTCCATGAGTATTGCCTGCTGAGCTGCATGATTCTGTGTCTGCTGAGCTGCACCATTTGTGTCTGCTGAGCTGCACCATTGGTGTCTGCTGAGCTGCCCAAATTGTGTCTGCTCAGTCACGGGTGTAGAGCCTGCTGCGTCACGTGTTTAGAGTCTGCTTAACCACTTCATTACAGTTTGCTCAGCCTTGACGATTTCCTGCTCCTCTCCGTGAATAGTGCCCTCTTAGCCAAGTGATTAGTGCCTGCTCAGCTCTTTGATTATTGCCTCCTGAAGCACGTGATCAGTGCATGATAGCCACGTGATCAGCGCCTCTCAGTCACGTGATCAGCGCCCCTCAGTCACGTGATCAGCGCCTCTCAGTCACGTGATCAGTGCCTCTCAGTCACGTGATCAGTGCATGCTCAGTCACGTGATCAGTGCCTCTCAGTCAGTGCGTCTCGTGATCAGTGCCTCTCAGTCACGTGATCAGTGCATGCTCATGTCACGTGATCAGTGCATGCTCAGCCACGTGATCAGGGCCTGCTCAGTCACGTGATCAGGGTCTGCTGAATCAAGGGATTAGCGCTTGCTCAGCTGCATGCTTAATCCCTGCTCAGCTGCGTGACTCGTGCCTGATCAGCTGTGTGATTAGTCCCTGCTCAGCTGCGTGATTAGTGCCTGCTCAGGACCGGGTTAGGAGCCGGCTGAGTGACGTGATTAGAGTCTGCTTAGCCACTTCATGACAGTCTGCTCAGCTCCATGATTATTGCCTGCTAAGCTGCGTGATTCCTGCCTGCTCAGCTTCTTGATTATTGCCTGCTGAGCTGCGTGATTCCTGCTTGCTCAGCTCCATATTTATTGCCTGCTGAGCTGCGTGATTCCTGCCTGCTCAGCTTCTTGATTTGCATGCTGAGCTGCGTGATTCCTGTTTGCTCAGCTCCATGATGATTTGCTGCTGCTGAGCTTCCCTGCTTGCTCAGCTCCTGATTTTTGCTCAGCTCCATGATTTTTGCTTGCTGAGCTGCATAATAGTGCCTGCTCAGTCCCCAGAGGAGCCGGCTGATCACGTGATTAGAGTCTGCTTATCCAGTTCATTACAGCCTTCAGCTCCATTATTATTGCCTGCTAAGTTGCGTGATTCCTGCCTGCTCAGGTCCGTGAGTATTGCCTGCTGAGTTGCGTGATTCCTGCCAGCTCAGCTCCATGATTATTGCCTGCTGAGCTGCGTGATTCCTGACTGCTAGCTTCTTGATTATTGGCTGCTGAGCTGCCTGATTCCTGCCTGCTCTGCTTCTTGATTATTGCCTGCTGAGCTGTGTGATCCCTGCCTGCTCAGCTCCAGGATATTGCCTGCCTGCTGAGCTGCGTGAGTCCTGCCTGCTCAGCTCCTTGATTACTGTCTGCTGAGCTGCGTGATTCCTGCCTGCTCAGCTCCAGGAGTATTGTCTGCTGGGCAAGATTCGTGTCTGCTCAGTCACGGGTGTCAAGCCTGCTGAGTCACGTGTTTAGAGTCTGCTTAGCCACTTAATGGCAGTCTGCTCAGCTCCTTGATTTTTGCCAGCTGAGCTGCGAGATTCGTGCCTGCTCAGCTCCTTGATCTTTGCCTGCTGAGCTGTGTGATTCCTGCCTGCTCAGCTCCATGAGTATTGCCTGCTGAGCTGCATGATTGGTGTCTGCTGAGCTGCACCATTTGTGTCTGCTGAGCTGCGTGATTGGTGTCTGCTGAGCTGCCCAAATTGTGTCTGTCTGCTCAGGGGTGTAGATGCCTGCCTGCTGCGTCACGTGTTTAGAGTCTGCTTAACCACTTCATTACAGTTTGCTCAGCTCCTTGACGATTTCCTGCCTCTCCGTGAATTAGTGCCCTCTTAGCCAAGTGATTAGTGCCTGCTCAGTGATCAGTGCCTGATCTGCTCTCTCCGTGATCAGTGCCTGCTGAGCACGTGATCAGTGCCTGCTCAGCGTGATCAGTGCCTGCTCAGTCACGTGATCAGTGCCTGCTCAGTCACGTGATCAGTGCCTGCTCAGTCACGTGATCAGTGCCTGCTCAGAATCACGTGATTCTGCCTGCTCAGCTCATGATTCCTGCCTGCTCAGCTGCGTGATTATTGCCTGCTCAGCTGCGTGATTAGTCCCTGCTCAGCTGCGTGATTAGTGCCTGCTCAGCTCTTGTGATGAGTCGTGATTGCCTGCTCAGCACGTGATTCAGTGCCTGCTCAGGACTGCGTGATTCCTGCCTGCTCAGCTCCGTGATTATTGCCTGCTCAGCTGCGTGATTCACTGTCTGCTCTCAGCTCCATGATTAGTGCCTGCTGAGCTGCGTGATTCCTGCCTGCTCAGCTCCTGTGATTATTGCCTGCTGAGCTGCGTGATTCCTGCCTGCTCAGCTCCATGATTATTGCCTGCTGAGCGCGTGATTCCTGCCTGCTCTGCTCAGCTTCTTGATTATTGCTGCTGCTGAGCTGCGTGATTCCTGCCTGCTCAGCTCCATGATTATTGCCTGCTGAGCTGCGTGATTCCTGCCTGCTCAGCTCCATGATTTTTGCCTGCTGAGCTGCGTGATGATTAGTGCTCCTGCTTGCCTGCTCAGCTGTGTGATTCCTGCCTGCTGAGCTGCGTGATTGATTATTGTCTGCTTATCAGTTCATTACAGCCTGCTTCAGCTCGTGATTGTGCCTGCTCAGCTGCGTGATTCCTGCCTGCTCAGGTCCGTGATTATTGCCTGCTGAGCTGCGTGATTCCTGCCTGCTCAGCTCCATGATTATTGCCTGCTGAGCTGCGTGATTCCTGCCTGCTCAGCTCCTTGATTATTGCCTGCTGAGCTGCGTGATTCCTGCCTGCTCAGCTCCTTGATTATTGCCTGCTGAGCTGCGTGATTCCTGCCTGCTCAGCTCCTTGATTATTGCCTGCTGAGCTGCGTGATTGTGCTGCTCAGCTCCTTGATTACTGTCTGCTGAGCTGCGTGATTCCTGCCTGCTCAGCTCCAGGAGTATTGTCTGCTGCTGCAAGATTCGTGTCTGCTCAGTCCGGGTGTCAGAGCCTGCTGAGTCACGTGTTTAGAGTCTGCTTAGCCACTTCATGGCAGTCTGCTCAGCTCCTTGATTTTGCCAGCTGAGCTGCGTGATTCGTGCCTGCTCAGCTCCTTGATTTTGCCTGCTGAGCTGCGTGATTCCTGCCTGCTCAGCTCATGAGTATTGCCTGCTGAGCTGCATGATTTGCCTGCTGTCTGATTGAGCTGCACCATTGGTGTCTGCTGAGCTGCACCATTGTGTCTGCTGAGCTGCGTGATTGTGCCTGCTCTCAGTCCGTGATTAGTGCCTGCTGAGTCACGTGATTAGTGTCTGCTCAGCTCACGTGATTAGTGCCTGCTGAGTCAGCTCAGTGATGATTTGCCTGCTCAGCTCTGCTGCTCTCCTGCCTGCTCCAGTGATTGTGCCTGCTCAGCTGCACGTGATTCCTGCCTGCTCAGCTTCGTGATTTTGCCTGCTGAGCTGCGTGATTCCTGTCTGCTCAGCTCCTTGATTATTGCCTGCTGAGCTGCGTGATTCCTGCCTGCTCAGCTCCATGATTTTTGCCTGCTGAGCTGCGTGATTGGTGCCTGCTCAGCTGCGTGATTAGTGCCTGCTGAGCTGCGTGATTTCTGCTGCTGCTCTGCTCCATTTGTGCCTGCTCAGCTGCCGTGATTCCTGCCTGCTCAGCTTCTTGATTGTGCCTGCTGAGCTGCGTGATTCCTGCTCTGCTCAGCTCCATGATTGTGCCTGCTGAGCTGCGTGATTCCTGCCTGCTCAGCTGCATGATTATTGCCTGCTGAGCTGCGTGATTCCTGCCTGCTCAGCTTCTTGATTATTGCCTGCTGAGCTGCGTGATTCCTGCCTGCTCAGCTTGCTGCCAGCTCTGCGTGATTATTGCCTGCTGAGCTCCATGATTCCTGCTTGCTCAGCTCCATGATTATTGATTAGTGCCTGCTGAGCTGCGTGATTCCTGCCTGCTCAGTGATTATTGCCTGCTGAGCTGCGATTCCTGCCTGCTCAGTCCTGCTGAGTCACGTGATTAGAGTCTGCTTATCCACTTCATTACAGCCTTCAGCTCCATGATTATTGCCTGCTAAGTTGCGTGATTCCTGCCTGCTCAGGTCCGTGAGTATTGCCTGCTGAGCTTCGTGATTCCTGCTTGCTCAGCTCCATGATTATTGCTTGCTGAACTTCGTGATTCCTGTCTGCTCAGCTTCTTGATTATTGCTTGCTGAGCTGCATGATACCTGCTTGCTCAGCTCAATGATTATTGCTTGCTGAACTTCGTGATTCCTGTCTGCTCAGCTTCTTGATTATTGCTTGCTGAGCTGCATGATTCCTGCTTGCTCAGCTCCATGATTACTGCCTGCTGAGCTGCGTGATTCCTGCTTGCTCAGCTCCATGATTTTTGTCTGCTGAGCTGCGTAGATTAGTGCCTGCTCAGTCCGGAGTGAAGAGCCTGCTGAATCACGGGATTAAAGTCTGCTTATCCACTTCATTACAGCCTTCAGCTCCATGATTATTGCCTGCAGAGCTGCGAGATTCGTGCCTGCTCAGCTCCTTGATTTTTGCCTGCTGAGCTGTGTGATTCCTGCCTGCTCAGCTCCATGAGTATTGCCTGCTGAGCTGCATGATTTGTGTCTGCTGAGCTGCACCATTGGTGTCTGCTGAGCTGCCCAATTGGTGTCTGCTCAGTCTCGGGTGTAGAGCATGCTGAGTCACGTGTTTAGAGTCTGCTTAGCCACTTCATTACAGTCTGCTCATCTCCATGACCATTTCCTGCTCCTCTCCGTGATTAGTGCCCTCTTAGCCAAGTGATTAGTGCCTGCTCAGCTCTTTGATTATTGTCTCCTGAGGCACGTGATCAGTGCATGATAGCCACGTGATCAGCGCCTCTCATTCATGTGATCAGCGCCTCTCAGTCACGTGCTCAGGCATGATAGCCACCTGATCGGTGCCTGCTGAGTCACGTGATCAGTGCCTCTCAGTCACGTGATCAGTGCCTCTCAGTCACGTGCTCAGGCATGATAGCCACCTGATCAGTGCCTGCTGAGTCACATGATCAGTGCCTCTCAGTCAGGTGATCAGTGCATGCTCAGTCACGTGATCAGTGCCTGCTCAGTCACGTGATCAGTGCCTCTCAGTCACGTGATCAGTGCGTGCTCAGTCGCATGATCAGTGCATGCTCAGCCACGTGATCAGGGCCTGCTCAGTCACGTGATCAGGGCCTGCTGAATCAAGGGATTAGCGCTTGCTCAGCTGCATGATTAATCCCTGCTCAGCTGCGTGACTCATGCCTGATCAGCTTTGTGATTAGTCCCTGCTCAGTTACGTGATTAGTGCCTGCTCAGGACCGGGTTAGGAGCCGGCTGAGTCACGTGATTAGAGTCTGCTTAGCCACTTCATTACAGTCTGCTCAGCTCCATGATTATTGCCTGCTAAGTTGCGTGATTCCTGCCTGCTCAGGTCCGTGAGTAATGCCTGCTGAGTTGCATGATTCCTGCCTGCTCAGCTGCATGATTAGTGCCTGCTGAGCTGCGCGATTCCTGCCTGCTAGCTTCTTGATTATTAGCTGCTGAGCTGCGTGATTACTGCCTGCTCAGCTTCTTGATTATTGCCTGCTGAGCTGCGTGATTCCTGCTTGCTCAGCTCCATAATTATTGCCTGCTGAGCTGCGTGACTCCTGCCTGCTCAACTTCTTGATTATAGCCTGCTGAGCTGCGTGATTTCTGCTTGCTCAGCCCCATGATTATTGCTTTCTGAGTTGCGTAATCAGTGCCTGCTCAGTGCAGAGAGAGGAGCCGTCTGAGTCACGTGATTAGAGTCTGCTTATCCACTTCATTACAGCCTTCAGCTTCATGATTATTGCCTGCTAAGTTGCGTGATTCCTGCCTGCTCAGGTCCGTGAGTATTGCCTGCTGAGTTGCGTGATTCCTGCCTGCTCAGCTCCATGATTATTGCCTGCTGAGCTGCGCGATTCCTGCCTACTAGCTTCTTGATTATTGGCTGCTGAGCTGCGTGATTCCTGCCTGCTCAGCCTCTTGATTATTGCTTGCTGAGCTGCATGATTCCTGCTTGCTCAGCTCCATGATTATTGCCTGCTGAGCTGCGTGATTCCTGCTTGCTCAGCTCCATGATTATTGCTTGCTGAACTTCGTGATTCCTGTCTGCTCAGCTTCGTGATTATTGCTTGCTGAGCTGCATGATTCCTGCCTGCTAGCTCCATGATTATTGCCTGCTGAGCTGCGTGATTTCCTGCTTGCTCTGCTCCATGATTATTTGCCTGCTGAGCTGCGTGATTCTGCTGTCTGCTCAGCTTCTTGATTATTGCTTGCTGAGCTGCATGATACCTGCTTGCTCAGCTCCATGATTATTGGTTGCTGAACTTCGTGATTCCTATCTGCTCAGCTTCTTGATTATTGCTTGCTGAGCTTCATGATTCCTGCTTGCTCAGCTCCATGATTACTGCCTGCTGAGCTGCGTGATTCCTGCTTGCTCAGCTCCATGATTTTTGCTTGCTGAGCTGCGTAATTAGGGCCTGCTCAGTCCCGAGAGAAGAGCCGGCTGAATCACGGGATTAAAGTCTGCTTATCCACTTCATTACAGCCTTCAGCTCCATGATTATTGCCTGCAGAGCTGCGAGATTCGTGCCTGCTCAGCTCCTTGATTTTTGCCTGCTGAGCTGTGTGATTCCTGCCTGCTCAGCTCCATGAGTATTGCCTGCTGAGCTGCATGATTTGTGTCTGCTGAGCTGCACCATTGGTGTCTGCTGAGCTGCCCAATTGGTGTCTGCTCAGTCTCGGGTGTAGAGCATGCTGAGTCACGTGTTTAGAGTCTGCTTAGCCACTTCATTACAGTCTGCTCATCTCCATGACCATTTCCTGCTCCTCTCCGTGATTAGTGCCCTCTTAGCCAAGTGATTAGTGCCTGCTCAGCTCTTTGATTATTGTCTCCTGAGGCACGTGATCAGTGCATGATAGCCACGTGATCAGCGCCTCTCAGTCATGTGATCAGCGCCTCTCAGTCACGTGCTCAGGCATGATAGCCACCTGATCAGTGCCTGCTGAGTCACGTGATCAGTGCCTCTCAGTCACGTGATCAGTGCCTGCTCAGTCACGTGATCAGTGGCTGCTCAGCCACCTGATCAGTGCCTGCTGAGTGATCAGTGCCTCTCAGTCACGTGATCAGTGCATGCTCAGTCACGTGATCAGTGCCTGCCTGCTCAGTCACGTGATCAGTGCCTGCTCAGTCACAGTCGTGCTCAGTCCCACGTGATCAGTGCATGCTCAGCCACGTGATCAGGGCCTGCTCAGTCACGTGATCAGGGCCTGCTGAATCAAGGGATTAGCGCTTGCTCAGCTGCATGATTAATCCCTGCTCAGCTGCGTGACTCATGCCTGATCAGCTGTGTGATTAGTCCCTGCTCAGTTCGTGATTAGTGCCTGCTCAGGACCGGGTTAGGAGCCGGCTGAGTCACGTGATTAGAGTCTGCTTAGCCACTTCATTACAGTCTGCTCAGCTCCATGATTATTGCCTGCTGAGAGTTGCGTGATTCCTGCCTGCTCAGGTCCGTGATTATTGCCTGCTGAGTTGCGTGATTCCTGCCTGCTCAGCTGCATGATTGCCTGCTTGCCTGCTGCCTGCTGCGTGATTCCTGCCTGCTCAGCTCAGCTTGATTATTTGCCTGCTGAGCTGCGTGATTCCTGCCTGCTCAGCTTCTTGATTATTGCCTGCTGAGCTGCGTGATTCCTGCCTGCTCAGCTCCTTGATTATTGCCTGCTGAGCTGCGTGATTGCCTGCTTGCTCAGCTCCATGATTATTGCCTGCTGAGCTGCGTGATTCCTGCCTGCTCAGCTCCATGATTTGCCTGCTGAGCTGCGTGATTCCTGCTTGCTCAGCTTGATCTGTGTCTGCTGAGCTCATGTGATTCCTGTCTGCTCAGCTGCATGATTGTGCCTGCTGAGCTGCGTGATTCCTGCCTGCTCTCAGCCTGCTGATTTGCTGAGCTGCTTGATTCCTGCCTGCCTGCTCATGATTATTGCCTGCTGCTGTGATTCCCTGCTGCTGCTCAGTCTGCTGAGCTCTGTGATTATTGCCTGCTGAGCTGCGTGATTCTTGCCTGCTCAGCTCTTGATTATTGCCTGCTGAGCTGCGTGATTCCTGCCTGCTCAGCTCCATGATTATTGCCTGCTGAGCTGCGTGATTCCTGCCTGCTCAGCTCCATGATTTTGCCTGCTGAGCTGCTGATTCCTGTCTGCTCAGTCTGATTGATTGCCTGCTGAGCTGCATGTTCCTGCCTGCTCAGCTGCTTGATTCTGCCTTTCCAGCTGCGTGATTACAGCTGCTCAGCTCCATGATTATTGCCTGCTGAGCTGCGAGATTCCTGCCTGCTCAGCTCCTTGATTTTTGCCTGCTGAGCTGCGTGATTCCTGCCTGCTCAGCTCCTTGATTACTGTCTGCTGAGCTGCGTGATTCCTGCCTGCTCAGCTCCAGGAGTATTGTCTGCTGGCCTGCAAGTTTCCTGTCTGCTAGTCATGGGTGTCGAGCCTGCTGAGTCACGTGTTTAGAGTCTGCTTAGCCACTTCATGGCAGTCTGCTCAGCTCCTTGAAATTTGCCAGCTGAGCTGCGAGATGCGTGCCTGCTCAGCTCCTTGATTACTGTCTGCTGAGCTGCGTGATTCCTGTCTGCTCAGCTCAAGGAGTATTGTCTGCTGAGCTGCATGATTGGTGTCTGCTGAGCTGCATGATTGGTGTCTGCTGAGCTGCACCATTGGTGTCTGCTGAGCTGCACCATTTGTGTCTACTCAGTCCCGGGTGTAGAGCCTACTGAGTCACGTGTTTAGAGTCTGCTTAGCCACTTCATTACAGTCTGCTCAGCTCCATGACGATTTCCTGCTCCTCTCCGTGATTAGTGCCCTCTTAGCCAAGTGATTAGTGCCTGCTCAGCTCTTTGATTATTGCCTCCTGAGGCACGTGATCAGTGCATGATAGCCACGTGATCAGCGCCTCTCAGTCACGTGATCAGCGCCAGTCACGTGATCAGCGCTCTCTCAGTCACGTGATCAGTGCCTGCTGAGTCACGTGATCAGTGCCTGCTCAGTCAGTGCGTGATCAGTGCCTGCTGAGTCACGTGATCAGTGCCTGCTCAGTCACGTGATCAGTGCCTCTCAGTCACGTGATCAGTGCATGCTCAGTCACATGATCAGTGCATGCTCAGCCACCGTGATCAGGGCCTGCTCAGTCACGTGATCAGGGCCTGCTGAGCTGCGGGATTAGCGCCTGCTGCTCAGCTGCATGATTAATCCCTGTTCAGCTGCATGACTCGTGCCTGATCAGCTATGTGATTAGTCCCTGCTCAGCTGCATGATTAGTGCCTGCTCAGGACCGGATTAACATCCGGCTGAGTCACGTGATTAGAGTCTGCTTAGCCTCTTCATTACAGGCTGCTCAGCTCTATGATTATTGCCTGCTAAGCTGCATGACTCCTGCCTGCTCAGCTTCTTAATTATTGCCTGCTGAGCTGCGTGATTCCTGTCTGCTCAGCTCCTTGATTATTGCCTGTTGAGCTGCGCGTGATTCCTGCCTGCTCAGCTCCATGATTTTTGCCTGCTGAGCTGCGTGATTCCTGCCTGCTCAGCTTCTTGATTATTGCCTGCTGAGCTGCGTGATTCCTGCTTGCTCAGCTCCATATTTATTGCCTGCTGAGCTGCGTGATTCCTGCCTGCTCAACTTCTTGATTATTGCCTGCTGAGCTGCGTGATTCCTGCTTGCTCAGCTCCATGATTATTGCCTGCTGAGCTGCGTGATTCCTGCCTGCTCAGCTCCCATGATTATTGCCTGCTGAGCTGCGTGATTCCTGCCTGCTCAGCTCCTTGATTATTGCCTGCTGAGCTGCGTGATTCCTGCCTGCTCAGCTCATGATTGATTTGCTGAGCTTGCTCTGCTCAGCTGATGATTTATTGCCTGCTGAGCTCCGTGATTAGTGCCTGCTCAGCTCTTGATTATTGCTGCCTGCTGAGCCCGTGATTCCTGCCTGCTCAGCACGTGATTATTGTCTGCTGAGCTGCTTGATTACTGCCTGCTCAGCTCCATGATTTATTATTGCCTGCTGAGCTGCGTGATTCCTGCCTGCTCAGGTCCGTGATTATTGCCTGCTGAGCTGCGTGATTCCTGCTTGCTCAGCTCCATGATTATTTGCTTGCTGAGCTGCGTGATTCCTGTCTGCTCAGCTTCTTGATTATTGCCTGCTGAGCTGCGTGATACCTGCTTGCTCAGCTCCATGATTATTGCCTGCTGAGCTGCGTGATTCCTGTCTGCTCAGCTCCTTGATTATTGCTTGCTGAGCTGCATGTGATTCCTGCCTGCTCAGCTCCATGATTACTGCCTGCTGAGCTGCGTGATTCCTGCCTGCTCAGCTCCATGATTTTATCTTGCTGAGCTGCGTAATTAGGTGCCTGCTCAGTCAGGGAGAGAAGAGCCTGCTGAATCACGTGATTAAAGTCTGCTTATCCACTTCATTACAGCCTTCAGCTCCATGATTATTGCCTGCAGAGCTGCGAGATTCGTGCCTGCTCAGCTCCTTGATTTTTGCCTGCTGAGCTGTGTGATTCCTGCCTGCTCAGCTCCATGAGTATTGCCTGCTGAGCTGCATGATTGGTGTCTGCTGAGCTGCACCATTGGTGTCTGCTGAGCTGCACCATTGGTGTCTGCTGAGCTGCCCAATTGGTGTCTGCTCAGTCACGGGTGTAGAGTCTGCTGCGTCACGTGTTTAGAGTCTGCTTAACCACTTCATTACAGTCTGCTCAGCTCCATGACCATTTCCTGCTCCTCTCCGTGATTAGTGCCCTCTTAGCCAAGTGATTAGTGCCTGCTCAGCTCTTTGATTATTGCCTCCTGAGGCACGTGATCAGTGCATGATAGCCACGTGATCAGCGCCTCTCAGTCACGTGATCAGCGCCTCTCAGTCACGTGCTCAGGCATGATAGCCACCTGATCAGTGCCTGCTGAGTCACGTGATCAGTGCCTCTCAGTCACGTGATCAGTGCCTGCTCAGTCACGTGATCAGTGCCTGCTCAGTCACGTGATCAGTGCCTGCTGAGTCACGTCAGTGTGATCAGTGCCTGCTCAGTCACGTGATCAGTGCCTGCTGAGTCACGTGATTAGAGTCTGTGTCTGCTCAGTCTGCTCAGTCCGTGATCAGTGCCTGCTCAGTCACGTGATCAGTGCCTGCTCAGTCGCGTGATCAGTGCCTGCTCAGTCACGTGATCAGGGCCTGCTGAATCAAGGGATTAGCTGCCTGCTCAGCTGCATGATTAATCCCTGCTCAGCTGCGTGACTCGTGCCTGATCAGCTGTGTGATTAGTCCCTGCTCAGCTGCGTGATTAGTGCCTGCTCAGGACCGGGTTAGGAGCATGCTGAGTCACGTGATTAGAGTCTGCTTAGCCACTTCATTACAGGCTGCTCAGCTCCATGATTATTGCCTGCTAAGCTGCGTGATTCCTGCCTGCTCAGCCAAGTGATTATTGCCTGCTGAGCTGCGTGATTCCTGTCTGCTCAGCTTCTTGATTATTGCCTGTTGAGCTGCGTGATTCCTGCCTGCTCAGCTCCATATTTTTTTGCCTGCTGAGCTGCGTGATTCCTGCCTGCTCAGCTTCTTGATTATTGCCTACTGAGCTGCGTGATTCCTGCCTGCTCAGCTCCATAGATTATTGCCTGCTGAGCTGCGTGATTCCTGCCTGAACAACTTCTTGATTATTGCCTGCTGAGCTGCGTGATTCTTGCTCAGCTGCTTGCTCAGCTGCTGAGAGCTGCATGATCAGTGCCTGCTGAGCTGCGTGATTCCTGCCTGCTCAGCTCTTTGATTATTGCCTGCTGAGCTGCGTGATTCCTGCCTGCTCAGCTCCATGATTATTGCCTGCTGATCAGCTGCGTGATTCCTGCCTGCTCAGCTCCATGATTATTGCCTGCTGAGCTGCGATTCGTGCTTGCTCAGCTCCGTGATCAGTGCCTGATTATTGCCTGCTGAGCCGCGTGAGCTGCGTGATTCCCTGCCTGCTCAGCTTCTTGATTATTGCTGCTTGCTGAGCTGCAGCCTGATTCCTGCCTGCTCAGCTTCTTGATTATTGGCTGCTGCTGAGCTGCGTGATTGCCTGCCTGCTCAGCTCCATGATTATTGCCTGCTGAGCTGCATGATTCCTGCCTGCTCAGCTCCATGATTATTGCCTGCTGAGCTGCGTGATTCCTGCCTGCTCAGATTGATTATTGTCTGCTGAGCTCGTGATTCCTGCCTGCTCAGCTCCTTGATTATTGCCTGCTGAGCTGCGTGATTCCTGCCTGCTCAGCTTCTTGATTATTGCCTGCTGAGCTGCGTGATTCCTGCTTGCTCAGCTCCATGATTATTGCCTGCTGAGCTCGTGATTCCTGTCTGCTCAGCTTCTTGATTATTGCCTGCTGAGCTGCATGATTCCTGCTTGCTCAGCTCCATGATTCTGCCTGCTGCTGAGTCTGCTGAGCTGCGTGATTCCTGCCTGCTCAGCTCCATGATTTTTTTTGCTCTGCTGAGCTGCAAGATTAGGGCCTTCTCAGTCCCGAGAGAAGAGCCGGCTGAATCACGTGATTAGAGTCTGCTTATCCACTTCATGACAGCCTTCAGCTCCATGATTATTGCCTGCAGAGCTGCGAGATTCGTGCCTGCTCAGCTCCTTGATTTTTGCCTGCTGAGCTGTGTGATTCCTGCCTGCTCAGCTCCATGAGTATTGCCTGCTGAGCTGCATGATTTGGTGTCTGCTGAGCTGCACCATTGGTGTCTGCTGAGCTGCCCAATTGGTGTCTGCTCAGCTGTCATTGGTGTCTGCTCAGACTGGTGTAGAGACGTGTTTAGAGTCTGCTTAGCCACTTCATTACAGTCTGCTCAGCTCCATGACCATTTCCTGCTCCTCTCCGTGATTAGTGCCCTCTTAGCCAAGTGATTAGTGCCTGCTCAGCTCTTTGATTATTGCCTCCTGAGGCACGTGATCAGTGCATGATAGCCACGTGATCAGCGCCTCTCAGTCACGTGATCAGCGCCTCTCAGTCACGTGCTCAGGCATGATAGCCACCTGATCAGTGCCTGCTGAGTCACGTGATCAGTGCCTCTCAGTCACGTGATCAGTGCATGCTCAGTCACGTGATCAGTGCATGCTCAGTCACGTGATCAGTGCCTCTCAGTCACGTGATCAGTGCCTTTAGTCACGTGATCAGTGCATGCTCAGTCCCATGATCAGTGCATGCTCAGTCATGTGATCAGGGCCTGCTGAATCAAGGGATTAGCGCTTGCTCATCTGCATGATTAATCCCTGCTCAGCTGCCTGACTCGTGCCTGATCAGCTGTGTGATTAGTCCCTGCTCAGCTGCGTGATTAGTGCCTGCTCAGGACCGGGTTATGAGCGGTCTGAGTCACGTGATTAGAGTCTGCTTAGCCACTTCATTACAGTCTGCTCAGCTCCATGATTATTGCCTGCTAAGCTGTGTGATTCCTGCCTGCTCAGCTTCTTGAAAATTGCCTGCTGAGCTGCGTGATTCCTGCTTGCTCAGCTCCATGATTATTGCCTGCTGAGCTGCGTGATTCCTGCCTGCTCAGCTTCTTGATTATTGCCTGCTGAGCTGCGTGATTCCTGCCTGCTCAGCTTCATGATTGCCTGCTCAGCTCCATGATTATTGCCTGCTGAGCTGCGTGATTCCTGCCTGCTCAGCTTCTTGATTATTGCCTGCTGAGCTGCGTGATTCCTGCTTGCTCAGCTCCATGATAATTTCCTGCTGAGCTGCGTGATTCGTGCCTGCTCAGCTCCTTGATTACTGTTTGCTGAGCTGCGTGATTCCTGCCTGCTCAGCTCCAGGAGTATTGTCTGCTGGGCTGCAAGATTCGTGTCTTCTCAGTCAAGGGTGTCGAGCCTGCTGAGTCACGTGTTTAGAGTCTGCTTAGCCACTTCATGGCAGTCTGCTCAGCTCCTTGAAATTTGCCAGCTGAGCTGCGAGTTTCGTGCCTGCTCAGCTCCTTGATTTTTGCCTGCTGAGCTTTGTGATTCCTGCCTGCTCAGCTCCATGAGTATTGCCTGCTGAGCTGCATGATTTGTGTCTGCTGAGCTGCACCATTGGTGTCTGCTGAGCTGCCCAATTGGTGTCTGTTCAGTCACGGGTGTAGAGCATGCTGAGTCACGTGTTTAGAGTCTGGTTAGCCACTTCATTACAGTCTGCTCAGCTCCATGACCATTTCCTGCTCCTCTCCGTGATTAGTGCCCTCTTAGCCAAGTGATTAGTGCCTGCTCAGCTCTTTGATTATTGCCTCCTGAGGCACGTGATCAGTGCATGATAGCCACGTGATCAGCGCCTCTCAGTCACGTGATCAGCGCCTCTCAGTCACGTGATCAGTGCATGCTCAGTCACATGATCAGTGCCTGCTGAGTCACGTGATCAGTGCCTCTCAGTCACGTGATCAGTGCATGCTCAGTCACGTGATCAGTGCCTGCTCAGTCACGTGATCAGTGCCTCTCAGTCACGTGATCAGTGCATGCTCAGTCGCATGATCAGTGCATGCTCAGCCACGTGATCAGGGCCTGCTCAGTCACGTGATCAGGGCCTGCTGAATCAAGGGATTAGCGCTTGCTCAGCTGCATGATTAATCCCTGCTCAGCTGCGTGACTCGTGCCTGATCAGCTGTGTGATTAGTCCCTGCTCAGTTACGTGATTAGTGCCTGCTCAGGACCGGGTTAGGAGCCGGCTGAGTCACGTGATTAGAGTCTGCTTAGCCACTTCATTACAGTCTGCTCAGCTCCATGATTATTGCCTGCCTGCTGATTGCGTGATTCCTGCCTGCTCAGCTCCATGATTATTGCCTGCTGAGCTGCGTGATTCCTGCCTGCTCAGCTTCTTGATTATTGCCTGCTGAGCTGCGTGATTCCTGCCTGCTCAGCTCCATGATTATTGCCTGCTGAGCTGCGTGATTCCTGCCTGCTCAGCTTCTTGATTATTGCCTGCTGAGCTGCGTGATTCCTGCCTGCTCAGCTCCATGATTATTGCCTGCTGAGCTGCGTGATTCCTGCCTGCTCAGCTCCTTGATTATTGCCTGCTGAGCTGCGTGATTCCTGCCTGCTCAGCTTCATGATTATTGCCTGCTGAGCTGCGTGATTCCTGCTTGCTCAGCTCCTGCTGCTGATTATTGCCTGCTGAGCTGCGTGATTAGTGCCTGCTCAGCTTGATTATTGCCTGCTGAGTCACGTGATTCCTGTCTGCTTATCACGTGATTACAGCCTTCATAGCTTCTGTGATCAGCTGCTGCTCAGCTCCGTGATTGCCTGCTCTCAGTCAGCTGCTGAGTTGTGATTTCTGCCTGCTCAGCTCCATGATTATTGCCTGCTGAGCTGCGTGATCAGTGCCTGCCTGCTCAGCTCCTTCATGATTATTGCTGCTGAGCTGTGATCAGTGATTCCTGCCTGCTCAGCTGCTTGATTATTGCCTGCTGAGCTGCGTGATTCCTGCCTGCTCAGCTCCATGATTATTGCCTGCTGAGCTGCATGATTCCTCCCTGCTGCTCAGCTCCCATGATTATTGCTGTCTGTGATTGAGCTGCGTAGCCAATTGATTGCCTGCTCAGCTCCGAGAGAGGATTGCCTGTGTGCTGATTAGTGATTCTGCTTATCACTTCATTACAGCCTTCAGCTCCATGATTATGCCTGCTGAGCTGCGTGATTCCTGCCTGCTCAGCTCCGTGATTATTGCCTGCTGAGCTGCGTGATTCCTGCCTGCTCAGCTCCATGATTATTGCCTGCTGAGCTGCGTGATTCCTGTCTGCTCAGCTCCATGATTATTGCCTGCTGAGCTGCGTGATTCCTGCCTGCTCAGCTTCTTGATTATTGCCTGCTGAGCTGCGTGATTCCTGCCTGCTCAGCTCCATGATTATTGCCTGCTGAGCTGCGTGATTCCTGCCTGCTCAGCTCCTTGATTACTGTTTGCTGAGCTGCGTGATTCCTGCCTGCTCAGCTCCATGATTTTTGTCTGCTGAGCTGCAAGATTAGGGCCTGCTCAGTCCGGGAGAAGAGCCTGCTGAATCACGTGATTAAGTCTGCTTATCCACTTCATGGCAGTCTGCTCAGCTCCATGAAATTTGCCTGCAGAGCTGCGAGATTCGTGCCTGCTCAGCTCCTTGATTTTTGCCTGCTGAGCTGTGTGATTCCTGCCTGCTCAGCTCCATGAGTATTGCCTGCTGAGCTGCATGATTTGTGTCTGCTGAGCTGCACCATTGGTGTCTGCTGAGCTGCCCAATTGGTGTCTGCTCAGTGGTGGGTGCTCAGAGCATGCTGAGTCACGTGTTTAGAGTCTGCTTAGCCACTTCATTACAGTCTGCTCATCTCCATGACCATTTCCTGCTCCTCTCCGTGATTAGTGCCCTCTTAGCCAAGTGATTAGTGCCTGCTCAGCTCTTTGATTATTGCCTCCTGAGGCACGTGATCAGTGCATGATAGCCACGTGATCAGCGCCTCTCAGTCACGTGATCAGCGCCTCTCAGTCACGTGCTCAGTGCATGACAGCCACCTGATCAGTGCCTGCTGAGTCACGTGATCAGTGCCTCTCAGTCACGTGATCAGTGCATGCTCAGTCACGTGATCAGTGCCTGCTCAGTCACGTGATCAGTGCCTCTCAGTCACGTCAGTCGTGATGCATGCTCAGTCGCATGATCAGTGCATGCTCAGCCACGTGATCAGGGCCTGCTCAGTCACGTGATCAGGGCCTGCTGAATCAAGGGATTAGCGCTTGCTCAGCTGCATGATTAATCCCTGCTCAGCTGCGTGACTCATGCCTGATCAGCTGTGTGATTAGTCCCTGCTCAGTTACGTGATTAGTGCCTGCTCAGGACCGGGTTAGGAGCCGGCTGAGTCACGTGATTAGAGTCTGCTTAGCCACTTCATTACAGTCTGCTCAGCTCCATGATTATTGCCTGCTAAGTTGCGTGATTCCTGCCTGCTCAGGTCCGTGAGTATTGCCTGCTGAGTTGCGTGATTCCTGCCTGCTCAGCTCCATGATTATTGCCTGCTGAGCTGCGCGATTCCTGCCTGCTAGCTTCTTGATTATTGGCTGCTGAGCTGCGTGATTACTGCCTGCTCAGCTTCTTGATTATTGCCTGCTGAGCTGCGTGATTCCTGCTTGCTCAGCTCCATAATTATTGCCTGCTGAGCTGCGTGACTCCTGCCTGCTCAACTTCTTGATTATAGCCTGCTGAGCTGCGTGATTCCTGCTTGCTCAGCCCCATGATTATTGCTTGCTGAGTTGCGTGATTCAGTGCCTGCTCAGTGCAGAGAGAGGAGCCTGCTGAGTCACGTGATTAGAGTCTGCTTATCCACTTCATTACAGCCTTCAGCTTCATGATTATTGCCTGCTAAGTTGCGTGATTCCTGCCTGCTCAGGTCCGTGATTATTGCCTGCTGAGCTGCGTGATTCCTGCCTGCTCAGCTCCTTGATTATTGCCTGCTGAGCTGCATGATTCCTGCCTGCTCAGCTCCATGATTATTGCCTGCTGAGCTGCGTGATTCCTGCTTGCTCAGCTCCATGATTATTGCCTGCTGAGCTGCGTGATTCCTGCCTGCTCAGCTCCATGATTGTGCCTGCTGCTGCTCTTCTTGATTGCCTGCTGAGCTGCATGATTCCTGCTCAGCTCCTTGATACCTGCCTGCTGAGCTGCGTGATTCCTGCTTGCTCAGCTCCATGATTATTGCCTGCTGAGCTGCGTGATTCCTGTCTGCTCAGCTTCTTGATTATTGCTTGCTGAGCTGCGTGATTCCTGCTTGCTCAGCTCCATGATTACTGCCTGCTGAGCTGCGTGATTCCTGCTTGCTCAGCTCCATGATTTTTGCTTGCTCAGCTGCTGCCTGTGATTGTGGGCCTGCTCAGTCCCGAGAGAAGAGCCTGCTGAATCACGTGATTAGAGTCTGCTTATCCACTTCATTACAGCCTGCTCAGCTCCATGATTATTGCCTGCAGAGCTGCAGGATTCGTGCCTGCTCAGCTCCTTGATTTTTGCCTGCTGAGCTGTGTGATTCCTGCCTGCTCAGCTCCATGAGTATTGCCTGCTGAGCTGCATGATTTGTGTCTGCTGAGCTGCACCATTGGTGTCTGCTGAGCTGCCCAATTGGTGGTGTCTGCTCAGTCTCGGGTGTAGAGCATGCTGAGTCACGTGTTTTAGAGTCTGCTTAGCCACTTCATTACAGTCTGCTCATCTCCATGACCATTTCCTGCTCCTCTCCGTGATTAGTGCCCTCTTAGCCAAGTGATTAGTGCCTGCTCAGCTCTTTGATTATTGCCTCCTGAGGCACGTGATCAGTGCATGATAGCCACGTGATCAGCGCCTCTCAGTCACGTGATCAGCGCCTCTCAGTCACGTGCTCAGGCATGATAGCCACCTGATCAGTGCCTGCTGAGTCACGTGATCAGTGCCTCTCAGTCACGTGATCAGTGCATGCTCAGTCACGTGATCAGTGCCTGCTCAGTCACGTGATCAGTGCATGCTCAGTCACGTGATCAGTGCATGCTCAGTCACGTGATCAGTGCCTCTCAGTCACGTGATCAGTGCATGCTCAGTCGCATGATCAGTGCATGCTCAGTCACGTGATCAGGGCCTGCTGAATCAAGGGATTAGCGCTTGCTCAGCTGCATGATTAATCCCTGCTCAGCTGCGTGACTCGTGCCTGATCAGCTGTGTGATTAGTCCCTGCTCAGCTGCGTGATTAGTGCCTGCTCAGGACCGGGTTAGGAGCCGGCTGAGTCACGTGATTAGAGTCTGCTTAGCCACTTCATTACAGTCTGCTCAGCTCCATGATTATTGCCTGCTAAGCTGCGTGATTCCTGCCTGCTCAGGTCCGTGAGTATTGCCTGCTGAGTTGCGTGATTCCTGCCTGCTCAGCTCCATGATTATTGCCTGCTGAGCTGCGTGATTCCTGCCTGCTCAGCTTCTTGATTATTGGCTGCTGAGCTGCGTGATTCCTGCCTGCTCAGCTTCTTGATTATTGCCTGCTGAGCTGCGTGATTCCTGCTTGCTCAGCTCCATGATTATTGCCTGCTGAGCTGCGTGACTCCTGCCTGCTCAACTTCTTGATTTTGCCTGCTGAGCTGCGTGATTCCTGCTTGCTCAGCTCCATGATTATTGCTTGCTGAGTTCTGTGATTTCCTTGCCTGCTCAGTCCAGGAGAGAGAGCCGTCTGAGTCACGTGATTAGAGTCTGCTTATCCACTTCATTACAGCCTTCAGCTCCATGATTATTGCCTGCTAAGTTGCGTGATTCCTGCCTGCTCAGGTCCGTGAGTATTGCCTGCTGAGTTGCGTGATTCCTGCCTCCTCAGCTCCATGATTATTGCCTGCTGAGCTGCGTGATTCCTGCCTGCTCAGCTTCTTGATTATTGGCTGCTGAGCTGCGTGATTCCTGCCTGCTCAGCTCCATGATTATTGCCTGCTGAGCTGCATGATTCCTGCTTGCTCAGCTCCATGATTATTGCTTGCTGAGCTGCGTGATTCCTGCTTGCTCAGCTCCATGATTATTGCCTGCTGAGCTGGGTGATTCCTGCCTGCTCAGCTCCGTGATTATTGCCTGCTGAGCTGCGTGATTCCTGCCTGCTCAGCTCCTTGATTATTGCCTGCTGAGCTGCGTGATTCCTGCCTGCTCAGCTCCATGATTTATTGCCTGCTGAGCTGCGTGATTCCTGCTCTGCTCA
Organism: Bos mutus; assembly: GCF_027580195.1. Classification (NCBI taxonomy): domain Eukaryota; kingdom Metazoa; phylum Chordata; class Mammalia; order Artiodactyla; family Bovidae; genus Bos; species Bos mutus. The sequence goes on from NW_027219751.1 coordinate 114,112, forward strand.
GCTGATTCCTGCCTGCTCAGCTTCTTGATTACACTTTGCTGAGCTGCGTGATTCCTGCCTGCTCAGCTCCTTGATTACTGCCTGCTGAGCTGCGTGATTCCTGCCTGCTCAGCTCCAGGATTTTTGTCTGCTGGGCTGCAAGATTCGTGTCTTCTCAGTCAAGGGAAGAGCCTGCTGAGTCACGTGTTTAGAGTCTGCTTAGCCACTTCATGGCAGTCTGCTCAGCTCCTTGAAATTTGCCAGCTGAGCTGCGAGATTCGTGCCTGCTCAGCTCCTTGATTTTTGCCTGCTGAGCTGTGTGATTCCTGCCTGCTCAGCTCCATGAGTATTGCCTGCTGAGCTGCATGATTTGTGCTGCTGAGCTGATTTGTGTCTGCTGAGCTGCACCATTGGTGTCTGCTGAGCTGCCCAATTGGTGTCTGCTCAGTCACGGGTGTAGAGCATGCTGAGTCACGTGTTTAGAGTCTGCTTAGCCACTTCATTACAGTCTGCTCATCTCCATGACCATTTCCTGCTCCTCTCCGTGATTAGTGCCCTCTTAGCCAAGTGATTAGTGCCTGCTCAGCTCTTTGATTATTGCCTCCTGAGGCACGTGATCAGTGCATGATAGCCACGTGATCAGCGCCTCTCAGTCACGTGATCAGCGCCTCTCAGTCACGTGCTCAGGCATGCTCAGCCACGTGATCAGTGCCTGCTGAGTCACGTGATCAGTGCCTGCTCAGTCACGTGATCAGTGCCATGCTCAGTCACGTGATCAGTGTGCCTCAGTCACGTGATCAGTGCCTCTCAGTCACGTGATCAGTGCATGCTCAGTCGCATGATCAGTGCATGCTCAGCCACGTGATCAGGGCCTGCTCAGTCACGTGATCAGGGCCTGCTGAATCAAGGGATTAGCGCTTGCTCAGCTGCATGATTAATCCCTGCTCAGCTGCGTGACTCATGCCTGATCAGCTGTGTGATTAGTCCCTGCTCAGTTCGTGATTAGTGCCTGCTCAGGACCGGGTTAGGAGCCGGCTGAGTCACGTGATTAGAGTCTGCTTAGCCACTTCATTACAGGCTGCTCAGCTCTATGATTATTGCCTGCTGAGTTGCCTGATTCCTGCCTGCTCAGCTCCATGATTATTGCCTGCTGAGCTGCGTGATTCCTGCCTGCTCAGCTTCTTGATTATTGGCTGCTGAGCTGCGTGATTACTGCCTGCTCAGCTTCTTGATTATTGCCTGCTGAGTTGCATGATTCCTGCCTGCTCAGCTCCATGATTATTGCCTGCTAAGTTTCGTGATTTCTGCCTGCTCAGGTCCGTGAGTATTGCCTGCTGAGTTGCGTGATTCCTGCCTGCTCAACTTCTTGATTATTGCCTGCTGAGCTGCGTGATTCCTGCTTGCTCAGCTCCATAATTATTGCCTGCTGAGCTGCGTGACTCCTGCCTGCTCAGCTTCTTGATTATAGCCTGCTGAGCTGCGTGATTCCTGCCTGCTTGCTCAGCTCCATGATTATTGCTTGCTGAGTTGCGTGAATTAGTGCCTGCTCAGTGCAGAGAGAGGAGCCGTCTGAGTCACGTGATTAGAGTCTGCTTATCCACTTCATTACAGCCTTCAGCTTCATGATTATTGCCTGCTAAGTTGCGTGATTCCTGCCTGCTCAGGTCCGTGAGTATTGCCTGCTGAGTTGCCTGTGTGATTCCTGCCTCCTCAGCTCCATGATTATTGCCTGCTGAGCTGCGTGATTCCTGCCTGCTCAGCTTCTTGATTATTGGCTGCTGAGCTGCATGATTCCTGCCTGCTCAGCTTCTTGATTATTGCATGCTGAGCTGCGTGATTCCTGCTTGCTCAGCTCAATGATTATTGCCTGCTGAGCTCCATTATTCCTGCTTGCTCAGCTCCATGATTATTGCTTAGTGAGCTGCGTGATTAGTGCCTGCTCAGCTCGAGATTATTGCCTCTGAGTCACGTGATTGCCTGCTTATCTCCAGCCTCAGCTCCATGATTATTGTGCCGCTAACGTGATTCCTGCCTGCTGCCTGCTGCCTGCTGAGATTCCTGCTTGCTCAGCTCCATGATTATTGCCTGCTGAGCTCCGTGATTCCTGTCTGCTCAGCTTCTTGATTATTGCCTGCTGAGCTGCATGATTCCTGCCTGCTCAGCTCAATGATTATTGCTTGCTGAGCTTCGTGATTCCTGTCTGCTCAGCTCCATGATTATTGCTTGCTGAGCTGCGTGATTCCTGTCTGCTCAGCTCCTTGATTACTGCCTGCTGAGCTGCGTGATTCCTGCTTGCTCAGCTCCATGATTTTTGCTTGCTGAGCTGCGTAATTAGGGCCTGCTCAGTCCCGAGAGAAGAGCCGGCTGAATCACGGGATTAAAGTCTGCTTATCCACTTCATTACAGCCTTCAGCTCCATGATTATTGCCTGCAGAGCTGCGAGATTCGTGCCTGCTCAGCTCCTTGATTTTTGCCTGCTGAGCTGTGTGATTCCTGCCTGCTCAGCTCCATGAGTGAGTATTGCCTGCTGAGCTGCATGATTTGTGTCTGCTGAGCTGCACCATTGGTGTCTGCTGAGCTGCCCAATTGGTGTCTGCTCAGTCTCGGGTGTGGAGCATGCTGAGTCACGTGTTTAGAGTCTGCTTAGCCACTTCATTACAGTCTGCTCATCTCCATGACCATTTCCTGCTCCTCTCCGTGATTAGTGCCCTCTTAGCCAAGTGATTAGTGCCTGCTCAGCTCTTTGATTATTGCCTCCTGAGGCGCGTGATCAGTGCATGATAGCCACGTGATCAGCGCCTCTCAGTCACGTGATCAGCGCCTCTCAGTCACGTGCTCAGGCATGATAGCCACCTGATCAGTGCCTGCTGAGTCACGTGATCAGTGCCTCTCAGTCACGTGATCAGTGCATGCTCAGTCACGTGATCAGTGTGCTGCTCAGTCACGTGATCAGTGCATGCTCAGTCAGGTGCGTGATCAGTGCATGCTCAGTCACGTGATCAGTGCCTGCTCAGTCGATGATCAGTGATCAGTGCTGCTCTGCGTGATCACGTGCCTGCTCAGTCACGTGATCAGGGCCTGCTGAATCAAGGGATTAGCGCTTGCTCAGCTGCATGATTAATCCCTGCTCAGCTGCGTGACTCGTGCCTGATCAGCTGTGTGATTAGTCCCTGCTCAGCTGCGTGATTAGTGCCTGCTCAGGACCGGGTTATGAGCCGTCTGAGTCCCGTGATTAGAGTCTGCTTAGCCACTTCATTACAGTCTGCTCAGCTACATGATTATCGCCTGCTAAGTTGCGTGATTCCTGCCTGCTCAGGTCCGTGAGTATTGCCTGCTGAGTTGCGTGATTCCTGCCTGCTCAGCTCCATGATTATTGCCTGCTGAGCTGCGCGATTCCTGCCTGCTAGCTTCTTGATTATTGGCTGCTGAGCTCCGTGATTACTGCCTGCTCAGCTTCTTGATTATTGCCTGCTGAGCTGCGTGATTCCTGCTTGCTCAGCTCCATGATTATATTGCCTGCTGAGCTGCGTGACTCCTGCCTGCTCAAGCTCTTGATTTAGCCTGCTGAGCTGCATGAATCCTGCTTGCTCAGCTCCATGATTAATGCTTGCTGAGTTCCGTAATTAGTGCCTGCTCAGTCCAGGGAGAGGAGCCGTCTGAGTCACGTGATTAGAGTCTGCTTATCCACTTCATTACAGCCTTCAGCTCCATGATTATTGCCTGCTAAGTTGCGTGATTCCTGCCTGCTCAGGTCCGTGATTATTGCCTGCTGAGCTGCGTGATTCCTGCCTGCTCAGCTCCATGATTATTGCCTGCTGAGCTGCGTGATTCCTGAGCTTCTTGATTATTGGCTGCTGAGCTGCGTGATTCCTGCTTGCTCAGCTCCATGATTATTGCCTGCTGAGCTGAGCTGTGATTCCTGCTGCTCAGCTCCATGATTATTGCCTGCTGAGCTGCGTGATTCCTGTCTGCTCAGCTCCATGATTATTGCCTGCTGAGCTGCGTGATTCCTGCTTGCTCAGCTCCATGATTATTGCCTGCTGAGCTGCGTGATTCCTGCCTGCTCAGCTCCTTGATTATTGCTTGCTTGATTGATTTGCCTGCTGAGCTGCGTGATTCCTGCTCGCCTGCTCAGCTCCATGATTATTGCCTGCTGAGCTGCGTGATTCGTGCCTGCTCAGCTCCTTGATTACTGCCTGCTGAGCTGCGTGATTCCTGCCTGCTCAGCTCCAGGAGTATTGTCTGCTGGGCTGCAAGATTCGTGTCTTCTCAGTCACGGGTGTCGAGCCTGCTGAGTCACGTGTTTAGAGTCTGCTTAGCCACTTCATTGGCAGTCTGCTCAGCTCCATGATTTTGCCAGCTGAGCTGCGAGATTCGTGCCTGCTCAGCTCCTTGATTTTTGCCTGCTGAGCTGTGTGATTCCTGCCTGCTCAGCTCCATGAGTATTGCCTTGCTGCTGAGCTGCATGATTTGTGTCTGCTGAGCTGCACCATTGGTGTCTGCTGAGCTGCCCAATTGGTGTCTGCTCAGTCACGGGTGTAGAGCATGCTGAGTCACGTGTTTAGAGTCTGCTTAGCCACTTCATTACAGTCTGCTCATCTCCATGACCATTTCCTGCTCCTCTCCGTGATTAGTGCCCTCTTAGCCAAGTGATTAGTGCCTGCTCAGCTCTTTGATTATTGCCTCCTGAGGCACGTGATCAGTGCATGATAGCCACGTGATCAGCGCCTCTCAGTCACGTGATCAGCGCCTCTCAGTCACGTGCTCAGGCATGATAGCCACCTGATCAGTGCCTGCTGAGTCACGTGATCAGTGCCTCTCAGTCACGTGATCAGTGCCTGCTCAGTCCGTGATCAGTGTGTCACGTGTCATGCTCAGTCACGTGATCAGTGCCTGCTCAGTCACGTGATCAGTGCCTCTCAGTCACGTGATCAGTGCATGCTCAGTCTCATGATCAGTGCATGCTCAGTCACGTGATCAGTGCCTGCTCAGTCACGTGATCAGGGCCTGCTGAGCTGCGGGATTAGCGCTTGCTCAGCTGCATGATTAATCCCTGCTCAGCTGCGTGACTCGTGCCTGATCAGCTGTGTGATTAGTCCCTGCTCAGCTGCGTGATTAGTGCCTGCTCAGGACCGGGTTAGGAGCCGGCTGAGTCACGTGATTAGAGTCTGCTTAGCCACTTCATTACAGTCTGCTCAGCTCCATGATTATTGCCTGCTAAGCTGCGTGATTCCTGCCTGCTCAGCTTCTTGATTATTGCCTGCTGAGCTGCGTGATTCCTGTCTGCTCAGCTCCTTGATTATTGCCTGCTGAGCTGCGTGATTCCTGCCTGCTCAGCTCCTTGATTTTTGCCTGCTGAGCTGCGTGATTCCTGCCTGCTCAGCTTCTTGATTATTGCCTGCTGAGCTGCGTGATTCCTGCTTGCTCAGCTCCATGATTATTGCCTGCTGAGCTGCGTGATTCCTGCCTGTCAGCTTCTTGATTACTGTGCCTGCTGAGCTGCGTGATTCCTGCCTGCTCAGCTCCATGATTATTGCCTGCTGAGCTGCGTGATTCGTGCCTGCTCAGTTCCTGCCTGCTGAGTGCAGAGTCTGCTTAGTGATTCAGCAGTCTGCTCAGCTCCTGAATTTGCCTGCTGAGCTGCTGATTCGTGCCTGCTCAGCTCCATGATTTTTGCCTGCTGAGCTGCGTGATTCCTGCCTGCTCAGCTCCATATTTATTGCCTGCTGAGCTGCGTGATTTGTGCCTGCTCAGCTGCTTGATTATTGTCTGCTGAGCTGCACCGATTGGTGCCTGCCTCAGCTTCTTGATCATTGGTCTGCTGAGCTACAGTCTGCGTGATTCCTGCCTGCTCAGCTCCTTGATTAGTGCCTGCTGAGCTGCGTGATTCCTGCCTGCTCAGCTCCATGATTATTGCCTGCTGAACTTCGTGATTCCTGTCTGCTCAGCTCCGTGATTATTGCCTGCTGAGCTGCGTGATTCCTGCCTGCTCAGCTCCTTGATTATTGCCTGCTGAGCTGCGTGATTCCTGCCTGCTCAGCTCCATGATTATTGCCTGCTGAGTCACGTGATGATTGCCTGCTCAGTCGTGCTCAGCTGCTTGATTATTGCCTGCTGAGCTGCGTGATTCCTGCTTGCTCAGCTCCATGATTGTGCCTGCTGAGCGTGATCGTGCCTCCTGCCTGCTCAACTTCTTGATTAGTGCCTGCTGAGCTGCATCCTGCCTGCCTGCTTGCTCAGCTCCATGATTAATGCCTGCTGAGCTGCGTGATTAGTGCCTGCTCAGTTCCGTGAGGAGTGCCTGCTGAGTCACGTGATTAGAGTCTGCTTATCCACTTCATTACAGCCTTCAGCTCCATGATTATTGCCTGCTAAGTTGCGTGATTCCTGCCTGCTCAGGTCCGTGAGTATTGCCTGCTGAGTTGCGTGATTCCTGCCTGCTCAGCTCCATGATTATTGCCTGCTGAGCTGCGTGATTCCTGCCTGCTCAGCTTCTTGATTATTGGCTGCTGAGCTGCGTGATTCCTGCTTGCTCAGCTCCATGATTATTGCCTGCCTGCTGAGCTGCGTGATTATTGCCTGCTCAGCTCCTGCCTGATTATTGCCTGCTGAGCCACGTGATTCCTGCCTGCTCAGCTCCATGATTATTGCCTGCTGAGCTGCGTGATTCGTGCCTGCTCAGCTCCTTGATTACACTTTGCTGAGCTACGTGATTCCTGCCTGCTCAGCTCCAGGAGTATTATCTGCTTGGCTGCAAGATTCGTGTCTTCTCAGTCAAGGGTGTCGAGCCTGCTGAGTCACGTGTTTAGAGTGTGCTTAGCCACTTCATTGCAGTCTGCTCAGCTCCTTGAAATTTGCCAGCTGAGCTGCGAGATTCGTGCCTGCTCAGCTCCTTGATTTTTGCCTGCTGAGCTGTGTGATTCCTGTCTGCTCAGCTCAAGGAGTATTGTCTGCTGAGCTGCATGATTGGTGTCTGCTGAGCTGCATGATTTGTGTCTGCTGAGCTGCACCATTGGTGTCTGCTGAGCTGCCCAATTGGTGTCTGCTCAGTCACGGGTGTAGAGCCTGCTGAGTCACGTATTTAGAGTCTGCTTAGCCTCTTCATTAAAGTCTGCTCATCTCCATGACCATTTCCTGCTCCTCTCCGTGATTAGTGCCCTCTTAGCCAAGTGATTAGTGCCTGCTCAGCTCTTTGATTATTGCCTCCTGAGGCACGTGATCAGTGCATGATAGCCACGTGATCAGCGCCTCTCAGTCACGTGATCAGCGCCTCTCAGTCACGTGCTCAGGCAGGATAGCCTCCTGATCAGTGCCTGCTGATTCACGTGATCAGTGCCTCTCAGTCACGTGATCAGTGCATGCTCAGTCACATGATCAGTGCATGCTCAACCACGTGATCAGTGCCTTCTCAGTCACGTGATCAGTGCATGCTCAGTCGCATGATCAGTGCCTGCTCAGCCACGTGATCAGGGCCTGCTGAATCAAGGGATTAGCGCTTGCTCAGCTGCATGATTAATCCCTGCTCAGCTGCGTGACTCGTGCCTGATCAGCTATGTGATTAGTCCCTGCTCAGCTGCATGATTAGTGCCTGCTCAGGACCGGATTAACATCCGGCTGAGTCACGTGATTAGAGTCTGCTTAGCCTCTTCATTACAGGCTGCTCAGCTCTATGATTATTGCCTGCTAAGCTGCATGACTCCTGCCTGCTCAGCTTCTTAATTATTGCCTGCTGAGCTGCGTGATTCCTGTCTGCTCAGCTTCTTGATTATTGCCTGTTGAGCTGCGTGATTCCTGCCTGCTCAGCTCCATAATTTTTGCCTGCTGAGCTGCGTGATTCCTGCCTGCTCAGCTTCTTGATTATTGCCTACTGAGCTGCGTGATTCCTGCTTGCTCAGCTCCATAGTTATTGCCTGCTGAGCTGCGTGATTCCTGCCTGATCAACTTCTTGATTATTGCCTTGCCTGCGTGATTCCTGCCTGCTGCGTGATGCCCTGCTTGATTCTTGCTCAGCTGCATGATTATTAGCTGCTGAGCTGCGTGATTCCTGCCTGCTCAGCTTCTTGAAAATTGCCTGCTGAGCTGCGTGATTCCTGCCTGCTCAGCTCCATGATTATTGCCTGCTGATCTGCGTGATTCCTGCTTGCTCAGCTCCATGATGATTGCCTGCTGAGCTGCGTGATTCCGACTTGCTCAGCTACATATTTATTGCCTGCTGAGCTGCGTGATTCCTGCCTGCTCAGCTTCTTGATTATTGCTTGCTGAGCTGCGCGATTCCTGCCTACTAGCTTCTTGATTATTGGCTGCTGAGCTGCGTGATTCCTGCCTGCTCAGCTTCTTGATTATTGCTTGCTGAGCTGCATGATTCCTGCTTGCTCAGCTCCATCATTATTGCTTGCTGAACTTCGTGATTCCTGTCTGCTCAGCTTCGTGATTATTGCTTACTGAGCTGCATGATTCCTGCCTGCTAGCTTCTTGATTATTGCCTGCTGAGCTGCGTGATTCCTGCTTGCTCAGCTCCATGATTATTGCTTGCTGAACTTCGTGATTCCTGTCAGCTCAGCTTCTTGATTATTGCTTGCTGAGCTGCATGATTCCTGCTTGCTCAGCTCCATAATTACTGCCTGCTGAGCTGCGTGATTCCTGCTTGGTCAGCTCCATGATTTTTGCTTGCTGAGCTGCGTAATTAGGGCCTTCTCAGTCCCGAGAGAAGAGCCGGCTGAATCACGTGATTAGAGTCTGCTTATCCACTTTATTACAGCCTTCAGCTCCATGATTATTGCCTGCAGAGCTGCGAGATTCGTGCCTGCTCAGCTCCTTGATTTTTGCCTGCTCAGCTGTGTGATTCCTGCCTGCTCAGCTCCATGAGTATTGCCTGCTGAGCTGCATGATTGGTGTCTGCTGAGCTGCACCATTGGTGTCTGCTGAGCTGCCCAATTGGTGTCTGCTCAGTCACGGGTGTAGAGACTGCTGCGTCACGTGTTTAGAGTCTGCTTAACCACTTCATTACAGTCTGCTCAGCTCCATGACGATTTCCTGCTCCTCTCCGTGATTAGTGCCCTCTTAGCCAAGTGATTAGTGCCTGCTCAGCTCTTTGATTATTGCCTCCTGAGGCACGTGATCAGTGCATGATAGCCACGTGATCAGCGCCTCTCAGTCACGTGATCAGCGCCTCTCAGTCACGTGCTCAGGCATGATAGCCACCTGATCAGTGCCTGCTGCCTGCGTGATCAGTGCCTCTCAGTCACGTGATCCTCTCAGTCACGTGATCAGTGCATGCTCAGTCACGTGATCAGTGCCTCTCAGTCACGTGACCAGTGCCTTTAGTCACGTGATCAGTGCATGCTCAGTGCATCAGTGCATGATCAGTGCATGCTCAGTCATGTGATCAGGGCCTGCTGAATCAAGGGATTAGCGCTTGCTCAGCTGCATGATTAATCCCTGCTCAGCTGCCTGACTCGTGCCTGATCAGCTGTGTGATTAGTCCCTGCTCAGCTGCGTGTGATTAGTGCCTGCTCAGGACCGGGTTATGAGCGGTCTGAGTCACGTGATTAGAGTCTGCTTAGCCACTTCATTACAGTCTGCTCAGCTCCATGATTATTGCCTGCTAAGCTGTGTGATTCCTGCCTGCTCAGCTTCTTGAAAATTGCCTGCTGAGCTGCGTGATTCCTGCTTGCTCAGCTCCATGATTATTGCCTGCTGAGCTGCGTGATTCCTGCCTGCTCAGCTTCTTGATTGCCTGCCTGCTGAGCTGCGTGATTCCTGCTTGCTCAGCTCCATGATTATTGCCTGCTGAGCTGCGTGATTCCTGCCTGCTCAGCTTCTTGATTATTGCCTGCTGAGCTGCGTGATTCCTGCTTGCTCAGCTCCATGATAATTACCTGCTGAGCTGCGTGATTGCCTGTGCCTGCTCAGCTCCTTGATTACTGTTTGCTGAGCTGCGTGATTCCTGCCTGCTCAGCTCCAGGAGTATTGTCTGCTGGGCTGCAAGATTCGTGTCTTCTCAGTCAAGGGTGTCGAGCCTGCTGAGTCACGTGTTTAGAGTCTGCTTAGCCACTTCATGGCAGTCTGCTCAGCTCCTTGAAATTTGCCAGCTGAGCTGCGAGTTTCGTGCCTGCTCAGCTCCTTGATTTTTGCCTGCTGAGCTTTGTGATTCCTGCCTGCTCAGCTCCATGAGTATTGCCTGCTGAGCTGCATGATTTGTGTCTGCTGAGCTGCACCATTGGTGTCTGCTGAGCTGCCCAATTGGTGTCTGTTCAGTCACGGGTGTAGAGCATGCTGAGTCACGTGTTTAGAGTCTGGTTAGCCACTTCATTACAGTCTGCTCAGCTCCATGACCATTTCCTGCTCCTCTCCGTGATTAGTGCCCTCTTAGCCAAGTGATTAGTGCCTGCTCAGCTCTTTGATTATTGCCTCCTGAGGCACGTGATCAGTGCATGATAGCCACGTGATCAGCGCCTCTCAGTCACGTGATCAGCGCCTCTCAGTCACGTGATCAGGCATGATCAGCCACCTGATCAGTGCCTGCTGAGTCACGTGATCAGTGCCTCTCAGTCACGTGATCAGTGCATGCTCAGTCACGTGATCAGTGCCTGCTCAGTCACGTGATCAGTGCCTCTCAGTCACGTGATCAGTGCATGCTCAGTCGCGTGATCAGTGCATGCTCAGCCCGTGATCAGGGCCTGCTCAGTCACGTGATCAGGGCCTGCTGAATCAAGGGATTAGCGCTTGCTCAGCTGCATGATTAATCCCTGCTCAGCTGCGTGACTCGTGCCTGATCAGCTGTGTGATTAGTCCCTGCTCAGCTGCGTGATTAGTGCCTGCTCAGGACCGGGTTAGGAGCCGGCTGAGTCACGTGATTAGAGTCTGCTTAGCCACTTCATTACAGTCTGCTCAGCTCCATGATTATTGCCTGCTAAGCTGTGTGATTCCTGCCTGCTCAGCTTCTTGATTATTGCCTGCTGAGCTGCGTGATTCCTGCCTGCTCAGCTCCATGATTATTGCCTGCTGAGCTGCGTGATTCCTGCCTGCTCAGCTTCTTGATTATTGCCTGCTGAGCTGCGTGATTCCTGCTTGCTCAGCTCCATGATTGATTTGCTGAGCTCCTGTGCCTGCTGAGCTGTGATTCCTGCCTGCTCAGCTTCTTGATTATTGCCTGCTGAGCTGCGTGATTCCTGCTTGCTCAGCTCCATGATTATTGCCTGCTGAGCTGCGTGATTCGTGCCTGCTCAGCTCCTTGATTACTGTTTGCTGAGCTGCGTGATTCCTGCCTGCTCAGTGTTTATTGTCTGCTGGGCTGCAAGATTCGTGTCTTCTCAGTCTTGGGTGTCGAGCCTGCTGAGTCACGTGTTTAGAGTCTGCTTAGCCACTTCATGGCAGTCTGCTCAGCTCCTTGAAATTTGCCAGCTGAGCTGCGAGTTTGAGTGCCTGCTCAGCTCCTTGATTTTTGCCTGCTGAGCTTTGTGATTCCTGCCTGCTCAGCTCCATGAGTATTGCCTGCTGAGCTGCATGATTTGTGTCTGCTGAGCTGCACCATTGGTGTCTGCTGAGCTGCCCAATTGGTGTCTGCTCAGTCACGGGTGTAGAGCATGCTGAGTCACGTGTTTAGAGTCTGGTTAGCCACTTCATTACAGTCTGCTCAGCTCCATGACCATTTCCTGCTCCTCTCCGTGATTAGTGCCCTCTTAGCCAAGTGATTAGTGCCTGCTCAGCTCTTTGATTATTGCCTCCTGAGGCACGTGATCAGTGCATGATGATCAGCCACGTGATCAGTGCCTGCTCAGTCAGGCGTGATCAGTGCCTCTCAGTCACGTGCTCACGTGATCAGTGCCTCTCAGTCACGTGATCAGTGCATGCTCAGTCACGTGATCAGTGCCTCTCAGTCACGTGATCAGTGCATGCTCAGTCGCATGATCAGTGCATGCTCAGCCACGTGATCAGGGCCTGCTCAGTCACGTGATCAGGGCCTGCTGAATCAAGGGATTAGCGCTTGCTCAGCTGCATGATTAATCCCTGCTCAGCTGCATGACTCATGCCTGATCAGCTGTGTGATTAGTCCCTGCTCAGCTGCGTGATTAGTGCCTGCTCAGGACCGGGTTAGGAGCCGGCTGAGTCACGTGATTAGAGTCTGCTTAGCCACTTCATTACAGGCTGCTCAGCTCCATGATTGTGCCTGATTGAGTGCCTGCTTGCTGCGTGATTCCTGCCTGCTCAGCTCCATGATTATTGCCTGCTGAGCTGCGTGATTCCTGCCTGCTCAGCTTCTTGATTATTGGCTGCTGAGCTGCTGTGATTATTGCCTGCTCAGCTCTTGATTGATTGTGCCTGCTGAGTTGCGTGATTCCTGCCTGCTCAGCTCCATGATTTATTGCCTGCTGAGTTGCGTGATTTCTGCCTGCTCAGGTCCGTGATTATTGCCTGCTGAGCTGCGTGATTCCTGCCTGCTCAGCTTCTTGATTATTGCCTGCTGAGCTGCGTGATTCCTGCTTGCTCAGCTCCATGATTATTTGCCTGCTGAGCTTGCGTGACTCCTGCCTGCTCAGCTTCTTGATTATAGCCTGCTGAGCTGCGTGATTCCTGCTTGCTCAGCTCCATGATTATTGCTTGCTGAGTTGCGTGATTAGTGCCTGCTCAGTGCAGAGAGAGGAGCCGTCTGAGTCACGTGATTAGAGTCTGCTTATCCACTTCATTACAGCCTTCAGCTTCATGATTATTGCCTGCTAAGTTGCGTGATACCTGCCTGCTCAGGTCCGTGAGTATTGCCTGCTGAGTTGCCTGATTTCTGCCTGCTCAGCTCCATGATTATTGCCTGCTGAGCTGCGTGATTCCTGCCTGCTCAGCTTCTTGATTATTGGCTGCTGAGCTGCATGATTCCTGCCTGCTCAGCTTCTTGATTATTGCATGCTGAGCTGCGTGATTCCTGCTTGCTCAGCTCAATGATTATTGCCTGCTGAGCTCCATGATTCCTGCTTGCTCAGCTCCATGATTATTGCTTAGTGAGCTGCGTAATTAGTGCCTGCTCAGTCCCGAGAGAGGAGTCGGCTGAGTCACGTGATTAGAGTCTGCTTATCCACTTCATTACAGCCTTCAGCTCCATGATTATTGCCTGCTAAGTTGCGTGATTCCTGCCTGCTCAGGTCCGTGAGTATTGCCTGCTGAGCTTCGTGATTCCTGCTTGCTCAGCTCCATGATTATTGCTTGCTGAACTTCGTGATTCCTGTCTGCTCAGCTTCTTGATTATTGCTTGCTGAGCTGCATGATACCTGCTTGCTCAGCTCAATGATTATTGCTTGCTGAACTTCGTGATTCCTGTCTGCTCAGCTTCTTGATTATTGCTTGCTGAGCTGCATGATTCCTGCTTGCTCAGCTCCATGATTACTGCCTGCTGAGCTGCGTGATTCCTGCTTGCTCAGCTCCATGATTTTTGCTTGCTGAGCTGCGTAATTAGGGCCTGCTCAGTCCCGAGAGAAGAGCCGGCTGAATCACGGGATTAAAGTCTGCTTATCCACTTCATTACAGCCTTCAGCTCCATGATTATTGCCTGCAGAGCTGCGAGATTCGTGCCTGCTCAGCTCCTTGATTTTTGCCTGCTGAGCTGTGTGATTCCTGCCTGCTCAGCTCCATGAGTATTGCCTGCTGAGCTGCATGATTTGTGTCTGCTGAGCT